>NC_133335.1:235331677-235485929 GCF_042186555.1 Aquarana catesbeiana | reverse complement strand
ATCGCTTCTCAGCCTGATACAAAGTCACCATAAAAGAATATTTACTACATTTTTTACAACTTGATTTTCATTACTGAACTCCAAGGGAGACGCATGTAATGGGCACAGCAGGTGTACAGACCCCGGGAACTCAGCCCAGGGATGGTGGGAACCCCCTCATAATGGGAACAGAAGTTGTACAGACCAGGGAACTCAGCCCAGGGATGGTGGGAACCCCCTCATAATGGGCACAGCGGGGTGTACAGACCCGGGAACTCAGCCCAGGGATGGTGGGGAACCCCTCATAATGGGCACACATCGGGTGTACAGACCTGGGGAACTCAGCACAGGGGATGGTGGGAACCTCTCATAATGGGCACATCGGGTGTATAGACCCGGGAACTCAGCACAGGGATGGTGGGGAACTCCTCATAAATGGGCATAAGCAGGTGTACAGACCCGGGGAACCCAGCACAGGGATGGTGAGAACCCCTCATAATGGGCACAGCGGGTGTACAGACCCAGGAACTCAGCCCAGGGGATGGTGGGAAGCCCCTCATAATTGGCACAGCGGGTTGTACAGGCCTGGGAACTCAGCACAGGGATGGTGGGGATCCCCTCATAATGGGCACAGCGGGTGTACAGACCCGGGGAACTCAGCCACAGGGATGGTGGGGATCCCCCTCATAATGGGCAACAGCGGGCGTACAGACCAAAGGAAACTCAGCACACGGGATGGTGGGGAACCCCCTCATAATGGGCACAGCGGGGTGTGTACAGACCCGGGGAACTCAGCACAGGGATGGTGGGAACCCCTCATAATGGGCACAACAGAAGTTCAGATCCGGGAACTGCTATTAGTACGCATGATGACATCATAGAAACATGTGACATCCTGCTATCAGTACACATGATGACATCATAGAACATGTGACATCCTGCTATCAGTACACATGATGACATCATAGAACATGTGACATCCCTGCTCAATGTACACATGATGACTTCTCACAGCCTCAGCTGCAAATGTTTCATAATGTTAAAGTTTAAAAACAAAACTTCCTCCTCTCTGTTTGTGTATCTTGTTTTACCTAAATATTTGTATTGCCTCGCAATCTCAATAACAAGGAAAACAAGAATCTCATATTTTGCAGTTCCTCTGTGATGATTGTATCAGTTTTCAGTTCTAGGGTGACAACACTTCAATATGTGGGGGCAACACTGCAGATTAGGGTTAGAATGTCTGCCCTGCAGCTCTGGAGTCCTCGGACCTAGGACACTATCTGCATGTCCCCCCCCCCCCCCCCCCCACAAGATGTATAAGCACTATGCACCAGCAAAAAATCCCCCCCCCCCAAAAAAATAAATAAATCGACCACTAATATGCATGCTCACCCCCTAAACCTAAATCCCCCCTCCTCTCCTCCTACAAATCCGTACCCTGCTGATATCACCTCCTCCCAGCACAAATCTTTGCCCGACCCCCCCTCCCCCACCCCATCCAGCTCATATCCTCTCCCCCCCCCCCCCCCCATATGCCCCCAGCCCAAATCCCTCCCCAAAACAATGTCACCTTACTAGCACAAATCCTCTACCCCTTAAATTTCCCCATCCAAGCACAAATCCCCCCCCAGCACAAATTCCCCTCCCCCCAATTTCCCATCCTAGCACAAGTCCCCCCCCCCCCCCCTTATCATCCCTACTAGCACAAATACCCCCCCACCCCCCCCAACAAAAAAAATTTTCCCCTCTACCGTATTACTTTTATAGCAAAAATCCCCCCCTCCTAGCACAAATCCTCTTCCCCCACTCCACCCCCTCCCCAACACAAATCAACCAAATCACTACCCCTAGCACACCTCCCTAAATTTCACCTCCGAGGACAATTCTTACCCCCTGTTATTCCCCAAATCCCCCCCCCCCAATATCCCTGGAGTTCCCCCTCACCGCACATGATACCATAGTGTCCAGGGCAGTTGCCCCTCCTGCCCCACCCCTTGTCTCCGACCCTGGTCATCAGATTGTAAGCTCCTTTAGAGCATGGACTGATGTCGATAGATCGACTTGTGTACAACCAGGCTGCCCCATACATGGGGTCAAAATTCAGCTGGTCTCTCTGGAATTTCGAATCATGTATGGCCAGCAAGTGAAGCTCCACTCAAAAGGGGAAGTTCCGCTTAAAGCATTCCTCTCCCCCCTCCTATGCCAACGTCATTTTTTTTTTTTTTTTTTTTGGGGGTGGGGGGGAGCAGGTACCTAGTTTGTACTTTTCTCCCACTTTCGCTCGGGCTACCTAGGCGACTCGAGCGGAAGTTCTCCTCTCCCCCCTCCCTCCCTGCAATCTTCGGGGGACACGTCACAGGTCCGAGAAGATTGCCCCGACCATTGAGGAGGCGCACCGCGGCTCGCGCATACACGTGTACACATCCAGCTGTGAAGACGCAAGCTGTCCACACTTGTAATGCCGGCGCTGGGGAGAGGCGAGGGGAGAGCAGCGACGAGCGGTTTGGGTGTCCGCATCGCTGGACCGTGGGACGGGTGAACGTGTGTTTATTAAGAGTCAGCAGATACACTTTTTTTGTAGCTGATGACTTTTAATTAAACACAAAAACGGCTGGAACTCTGCTTTAAGGCTTCATGCATACTGTAGGCCCCATTCACACTTATACGACACCGTCATGCGACTTTGGATCCCACATTTGTGTGAAAAGTCGCACCCCATGCATTCCAATGAGTTTTGTTCATATCTGTGTGACTTAACCTCTTCCTGACCACTCCATAGCAGATTTACTGCTACTGGGTGGCTGATCTATGCAGAATCATATATATATATATATATATATATATATATATATATGTATATATATAATTCTGCACTTCGGGGGATGTCCGATGGGAACCGCCGATACGTTCAGCACTCTGACAGAATGACAGCCTGCCTATGTAACCTTTTCATGCGTGTGATGGACTCACCTGGGACAGAGGCTTTTGGAGGGGACTGAATGCTGGCCTCTTGCCTACTGATTATGGGCCCTGGATTTTGGGGGAACGGTGCTCTTTGTGAGCTGTATGCCTGGGGACCCCTTGAGGTGGTGTTACTTTGGATTCAGATCCCATATCCCCCCCAAGACACACAGACTCTGGGAACCCTGGATATGCCATATTAGAAATAGTGACTGATTCATACTGTTGGGACACATACTGTTAGAAGATGCTGATGTCATCACCTCTAGCCACCTGTCTGTCTGTTGTCTGCTGTAATGTAAATAAGTCTAGTATGGCTTCTAATGCCGCGTACACACGGTCGGACTTTTCAGCTACAAAAGTCCGACAGCCCGTCCAACAGACTTTCGACGGACTTTTGGCGGACTTTCAACAGACTTTCTAACGACCGGGACTTGCCTACACACGATCACACCAAAGTCCGACGGATTCGTACGTGATGACGTACACCGGACTAAAATAAGGAAGTTGATAGCCAGTAGCCAATAGCTGCCCTGGCGTGGGTTTTTGCCCGTCGGACTAGCATACAGACGAGCGGATTTCTGGGTCCCACGGAGTTACGATGTAAAGATTTGAAGCATGTTCCCAAATCTAAAGTCCGTCAGATTTGCGACTGGAAAAGTCCGCTGAAGGTCCGGTGAAGCCCACACACGATCGGATGGTCCGTCGGCGTCCGTCGGACAAGTCCGGTTGAAAAGTCCGCTCGTGTGTACGCGGCATAAGAGTCTTTCACCCATTGTTGGTTGTGCTAATTAACCCTGCAATTGTAGGAAGGAGTTCTGTGTTGATATCTATGATAATGTGTATTGTATAGTCAGTGAGCTAGGAGACGTCAAGGCTGCCCTGAAAGGTCATAATCTCTGAGTCACCAAGTCTGTGTAAATGATTAGTAAACTAGCTCATGTTAATTAGGTTTCTGGTTACAGTTTGTATTGTCAGCCTGCTGTATATATTTGTGTGTCATCTCAAATAAAACAGTCCATGTTCAGCAACCAAACCAGTATTGTCTTGTTTTCTGTTTGTTAGCGGTTGGAATATCTGATATCTTATATTCAGACTGGGAGGAAGCGGTATATGACGAAAGCACTTGACGAAACGTGTGGGACGTTTCGTTACAATGCCTAGGCCTATTTCTGACATTTGTTGCTTACAAGTTAAAATCTGTATTATTTGCTAGAAAATTACTTGGACCCCCCAAAACATTATATATATATATTTTTTTTTTAGCAGAGACCCTAGAGAATACAATGGCGATTATTGCAATCTTTTATGTCAAAACGGTATTTGCGCAGCGGTCTTTCAAAGACAATTTATTAGGAAAAAATACACTTTCATGAATTAAAAAAAAACCTAAACATTAAAGTTAGCACAATTTTTCTGTATAATGTGAAAGATGATGTTACGCTGAGTAAACAGACACCTCACATGTCACGCTTTGAAATTGCGCACGCTTGTGGAATGGCGACAAACTATGGTACCTAAAAAATCTCCATAGGCGACGCTTTAACCGCTTGCCGACCAGCCCGCCGTCATTATACTGCGGCAGGTCAGGGCGATCCGGCGAAATGTCGTAGCTGTACGTCGGTCCCTTTAAGCGGGATAGCAGGCGTGCGTGCGCGCCCGCTGCGCTGCGGGGGTCCCGATGCGCATGGTCGGCAGTCGCGATGACCCCCCGGCCAACGCGTGATCGCGGGGCACGAGAGGCAGAACAGGGACATGTGTGTGTGTGTGTGTGTGTGTAAACACACAAATCTCTGTTCTGTGAGGAGAGGAGGGAGAGATTGTGAAGTTCCTACAAGCTGGGAACCATGATCTGTCATCTCCCCCAGTCAGTCCCCTCCCCCCCCACAGTTAGAACACACGAGGGGAACACAGTTAACCCCTTGATTGCCCCCTAGTGTTAACACCCTTCACTGCCAGTGACATTGATAGTAATCAGTGCATTTTTATCTGATCGCTGTATAATTGTCAATGGGTCCCAAAAAAAGTGTCCGATGCGTCCGCCGTAATGTTGCAGTACCGATAAAAATCAGCATTACTATTAAAAAAATAAATAAATAAATAAAAATGCCTTAAATCTTTCCCCTATCTTTAAGACGCTATAACTTTTACGCAAACCAATCAGTATACGCGTATTGGGATTTTTATTACCAAAAATCATGTAGAAGAATACGTATTGGCCTAAACTGAGGAAAAAATTAGCTTTTTTTAAAAAAAAAAATTGGGGATATTTATTATAGCAAAAAAGTACAAAATATTGTGTTTTTTTTTTTTTTTTTAAATTGGCTCTATTTTGTTTATAGCGCAAAAAATAAAAAACGCCGAGGTGATCAAATACCACCAAAAGAAAGCTCTATTTGCGGGGGGGGAGGTCAATTTTGTTTGAGTGCAACACGCGCGACCGCGCAATTGTCAGTTACAGCGACGCAGTGCCCGAATCGCAAAAAACGGCCCGGTCATTCAGCAGCCAATCTTCCGGGGCTGAAGTGGTTAAAAAAAATTAATAATAACGGTTACCAGGTTAGAGTTACAGAGGAGGTCTTTTGCTAGAATTATTGCTCTGAAGATCGCGGCGATACCTCAACATGTGTGGTTCGAACACCGTTTACATATGCGGGGTGCGACTTACATATGCGTATTCCTTGCTGCGCGAGCACGGAGGACAGGGGGGGCGCTTAAAAAAAAAAAATTAAAAAAAACTTTTTTTTTTTTTTTTTTTTTTTTTTTTTTTTTACATTGTCCCTTTAAAAAAAAAAAACAATTCTGATCACTTTTATTGCTGTCACAAGGAATGTAAACATCCCTTGTGACAGTAATAGGTGGTGACAGGTCCTCTTTATCCCCTTCCCGCCGACCGAACGCACACTATGCGTCCTCGGCTTTCCGGGGTTATACCGGGATGATGCCCGCAGCTGCAGGCATCATCCCGGTACCGTTGTTTTCAGCGGGCGATCGGCTACCCGAATATAACAACCGATGCGGCTAAAAAGCCGCTCGGCCTGTTATACCGGAGGAGCGGGAGGGGACATCCCCCCCCCTCCCCGCCGCCTCCCGCCGCTGTTACCCCGGGCCTCCCGTGCGATCGGGAGGCCCGGGTGTCCATTCGGAATCTCCGGCGGCTGGGGGCGGGGCTGGAACGAAGCTGTGAGCGGCTTCGTTCCAGCCTTCTAATTGTAAACGCGGAAGCGACGTCATGACGTCACTTCCCGTTTACTCGGCTGCCAATGGCGCCGAATTTAAAAAAGTACACAGTATTCAGAATCGCCGTTTTCGGCGATCTGAATACTTTGAAGTGTAAAGGAGGGATGGGGGGTCTTTTAGACCCCCGATCCCTCCATAAAGAGTACCTGTCACCACCTATTACTTTCACAAGGGATGTTTACATTGCTTGTGACAGCAATAAAAGTAAAAAAAAAAAAAAAAAATTTTAAACACAATTTATAAAAGTACAAAAATAAATAAAATAAATAAAAAAAAAAAAATAATAATTTTTAAAGCGCCCCCGTCCCCGCGAGCTCGCGCAGCGAAGAAAACGCATACGGAAGTCGCCCGCCCGCATATGTAAACGGTGTTCAAACCACACATGTGAGGTATCGCCGCGATCGTCAGAGCGAGAGCAATAATTCTAGCCCTAGACCTCCTCTGTAGCTCAAACCTGGTAACCGTAAAAAATTTTTAAAGCGTCACCTATGGAAATTCATAGGTACCGTAGTTCGTCGCCATTCCACGAGTGCGTGCAATTATAAAGGGTGACATGTTTGGTATCTATTTACTCGGCGTAACATCATCTTTCACATTATACAAAAAAATTGGGGTAACTTTACTGTTTGGATTTTTTAAAATTCATGAAAGTGTCACTTTTCCAAAAATTTGCGTTTAAAACACCGCTGCACAAATACCGTGTGATAAAAAATATTGCAACAATCGCCATTTTATTCTTTAGACTCTCTTCTAAAAAAATATATATAATGTTTGGGGGTTCTAAGTAATTTTCTAGCAAAAAATACGGATTTTAACTTGTAAACACCAAATTTCAAAAATAGGCTTAGTCATGAAAGGGTTAAGGAGAGATCAGGGGGTCAGTATTCAGATCATCAAAAACGGCGATTCTGAATCCTGTCATTTTTTTTTTTTTAAATCGGCGCCATTGAGTACAGGAGACATGGATTATGTGTTCCTGTAAAGCCGGAACACGGATCTAGGTCTTCAAATAGTCAAAGCACCCCCCCCCCTCCCCCCACACTTAGTAAACACTCTCTAGGCACACATTTAACCCTTTGATCACCCCTGACATAACTCCTTCCCAGCCAGTGTCATTAGTACAGTGACAGTGCATATTTTTTTTTTGAGACTGATCACTGTATTAGTGGCAATGGGTCCCCAAAAAAGTGTCCACCGCAATATCGCAGTCCCGCTATACGTCGCTGATCGCCGCCATTACTAGTGAAAAAAAAAAAAATCCGGTAGTTTGTAGACGCTATAACTTTTGCACAGACCAATCAATATACGATTATTGGGATTTTTTTTTTACAAAAAAACATGTAGCAGAATACATATCGGCCTAAATTGATGAAGAAATTTGATTTTTTTACATTTTTTTAGTTGGATGCGTTTTATAGCAGAAAGTAAAAAAATGTTGTTGTTTTTTTTTTTCAAAATTGTCGGTCGTTTTTTGTTTATAGCGTAAAAAATTTTTAAAAATGCAGAGGTGATCAAATACCACCGAACTAAAGCTCTATTTGTGGGGGGGGGAAGAAACAAAAGTTATTTGGACACAGCGTCGCACGACCGCGCAATTGTCAGTTAAAGTAATGTGAAAAAAAAATGGCCTGGTCAGGAAGTGGGGAGGGGGGTATACCTTGCGGAGCTGAAGTGGTTAAAGCCGCACGCGACTTAACAGTAGTTCCTGCACTACTTTGGTCCGGCTTTCATGCGACACGAGGGCCATAGACTTCCATGCAAACCCTCAAAAGTCGCATGAACGTCGCACCTGAATTATATACATGATACTTTGTATATCGCACAAAGATCACACGGGTCAAAGCCAGAATCGCATCAGGTCCAAAAGTTGCATCAGGTCGTATTGTAAAAATCGTCACTGGAAATCATAGATGTGTGAATGCAGCTTTAGGCTCGATTCACATCTGTGCATGTTGCTTTTGAGCGTTTCTGCAGTGTTTGTTGCGGTGATTGCCGCGTTTTTGAGCAGTGTTTTTACAGCGTTTTTGCGGCGTTTTTGACGCGTTTTGCGTTTTTTCTTTTTTTTTTTATTGTACAGGTTTTTTTATACTGTATACAGTGGTAGTAAAAAAAAAAAGCCAAAAACGCAAAACGCATCAAAAACGACGCAAAAATGACGCAAAAACGCTGTAAAAACGCTGTACTTGTGTTTTTGATGCTGGTCCATTGAATTCTTTTACATGCAAAACGTTGCATTTTGCATGAAAAAAAGTCCCCCGACCCTTTTCCAAAAACGCAGAGGCACAAAAAATGCATTGATGTGTTCCATAGGAACCCATGTTAAAAAATCCCCATGCATTTCTGCAAAATGCATCAAAAAAACGCGCTAGTGTGAATGGAGCCTTAGTCACGTTTTTTTTTTTTTTTTTTTGCAAATGCATTTAGGTGCGTCAGATGCTTGGGTTGTTTACTCATTTCCATTGGCCAGGCTATTAACCACTTCAGCCCCGGAAGGATTTACCTTCGTTAAAAGAGGAACTGCAGTCTGCTCACATAATTTGTAATAAAAAATAAAACATCTTTGCCATTCTGAAGCTTCCCTCCAACCACTTTACGTTTTATTTTATATATATATATATATATATATATACTGCGATTCTGTATTAGCCAAATATGCTGCAGAAATCTCCCTCCACTGAGTCTGGCTGCAGCCATTTTAACTGTGGGCAGCTGAAGCTGCTGCCTATTCACTTCCTGGACTTACACAGAGGCACGCCTCCAGCTCTGCAGCTCTCATCGGCCCTCTTATGACTCACCCCCCCCCCCCCCCCTCCCTTCCTGGCAAACTCTCACGAGAGTGAGAGAGAGAGCTGTGCATGATATCATAAGCCTAGACCAGTGATGGTGAACCTTGGGCACCCCAGGTGTTTTGGAACTACATTTCCCATGATGCTCTGGCACTCTGCAGTGTAGTGGAGCATCATGGGAAATGTAGTTCCAAAACATCTGGGGGGGGGGCAAGGTTCACCATCACTGGCCTGGACTAATGACCAGACAAGAAGCAGGAAGTGAGCTGTATAAGTGTTTTACTGGCCAAAAAAAAAAATGTGTTACTTACTATCCAAAGTTAAAACAACAAAAACAAGGGCAGAAGACATAATAGATGGAAAGATGAAAAAAGTCCCGGGATTCCGGCCAGGATAATTTTTTTTAAAGTCAGCAGCTACAAACACTGTAGCTGCTGACTTTAAATAAGTACTCACCTGTCCTGGGTGCCGCGATGCCGGACGACCGAGGCCGACCCGTCCCTCGGCTCTTGGGTCCGCCATCCTAAGTAAGGGAAACAGGCCGGGTTGCCTTGCGGCTTCACTGCCAGTTTCCTACTGCGCACGCGCGAGCGGCGCGGCGCTCTGTGAACGGCCCCCGTGGTTTTCTGGGAACACACACAGTTCCCAGAAGGCAACAGGGCCGCTCACCGAGGAGCAGAACACGCCGCGGAATAGGAAGAGGCAGATTAGGAAGACTGCCTAGCAACAAGGGTTTAGGTAAGTTTAAAAAAAAATTTTTTCAAATGTTTTTATTTTTTTTTTATTTTATTTTTTTTACGATTTTTCATGCAATTTTTTACTTTAGGGTGGCCTTCCACTTTAATGACCAGGCCATTTTTTGCGATACGGCACTGCGTCACTTTAACTGACAATTGCGCGGTCGTGCGGCCGCTGCGCCCAAACAAATTTGACGTCCTTTCCCCCCCCCCCCACAAATAGAGCTTTCTTTTGGTGGTAATTGATCACCTCTGCGGTTTTTATTTTGGCGCAATAAACAAAAAAGACTGAAAATTTCAGAAAAAAAAAAAACAATATTTTTTACTTTTTGCTATAAAACATACCCACCCCAAAAAAAAAAGTGTAAAAAAAACAATTTTTTTTTCATCAATTCATGCTGATCCAGTGGTTTCCGTGTTTTGTTCCAGGTCTGCGACCCAAACAATTCTGACCCCCCCAAAGGCAGAGGACAGCCAGATATCAAGCAGTTTCAGGAGTTCAGCCATGTTTGTCTATGGGTTATGGGTTTTGCTTCCTGTAAAGTAAGTTGCCATTACACACAATGCCTGCTCATTGCAGCCGTCATCTAGGGAACTATTCCTTTACCCTTCTCGCCGTTGGTCGCCTCGATCTGCTTCCATAATCTCCTTGTTTCCCGCGTTCTGTTACATTGTAGCGGCTCCGTTACTGACATGTCAGCGGATCACCATGACTGAGGTCTGTACACCCCGGGTAGAAGAGCTGACACTTTCCTTTGCATTTCTTGTGGTTTCCTCTCTGCTAGATGTATGCGCATCACAACTTCCCCTCTGAACTTATTAGTGACACCAGTGCACAGGAGGGGGAGAGGTCCAAACAAGGTAAGTGAGTGTCAGAGGTGACAACCTTCCTAATTCAATGTAAGGGACGAGGCCAGGGGGGAGAGCCGGTCATCTGGATTGAAAGGACGACGATTCACATTGCTGACAGGCCTGGGGAAAAAGGATCTTTATTGTTTTACAAAAGTGACAGTTATTTTCAGTCCAATGAGATTTCAAAATGACAGTCACATGGCTGAACATGACGGGCCTTATCCCATAGCTCCCAACTGTCCCTGATTTGGAGCAATGTCCCTCTTTCCTCCTCATTTGTCCCTCATTTTGGTCTGATCTATATAGTTGTATATAAAATGCACTTTGTATCTATCAAAAAGTGTTTCCCAGAGCTAAACCTTTCATCTGATTTCTAAATTGCTGCATTTGTAAATTGCAAAAGCCAATATAAAGGAATAGTAGTGGTAAAAAAAAGCACTTGTGGGTTTAACCCATCTTGTTATTTTGTACAGTTCTCCTTTAAGTGGGCGTGGCAAGGGGTGTGTCCTATGCCTGCATACTTTTGCTGAGAGGTGTCCCTCATTCCCATCTCAAAATGTTGGGAGGTATGCTCTTACCCCCTCTCACCCCCCTCTTACCCTCCCCTCTCTCTCCCTCTCTCTCTTCTCTCTCTTTCTCTCTCTCCCCCCCCTCTCTCTCCCTTACCCCCCCTCTCTCTCTCTCTCTCTCTCTCTCTCTCTCACCCCCCCCCTCTCTCTCTCTCTCTCTCTCTCTCACCCCCTCTCTCTCTCTCTTACCCTCCCCCTCTCTCTTCTCTCCCTTACCCCTTTCTCTCTCTTACCCTCCCCCCCTCTCTCTCTTCTCTCCCTTACCCCCCTCTCTCTCTCTCTCTCTCTCTCTCTCTCTCTTCTCTCTCTCTCTCTCTCACCCCTCTCTCTCTCTCTCTCTCTCTCTCTTACCCCCCCCCTCTCTCTCTCTCTCTCTCTCTCTCACACCCCCCCCCTCTCTTGTTCTTTGTACAGTTCTCCTTTAAGGGGGCGTGACAAGGGGGTGTGTCCTATGCTTGCATACTTTTGCTGCTAGGTGTCCCTCATTCCCATCTCAAAAAGTTGGGAGGTATGGGGGGGTCAGGATAACATCATACCTCCAACATTTTGAGATGGGAATGAGGGACAACTACTAGCAAACATACAGAAAAAAACCTTGGATTGCATAGTTTGATCCAGAAACATGCTTGTAATCCTACAAGCATGTCTGATCTGTATAGTTGTATATAAAATGCACTTCTTATCTTTCAAAAAGTGTTTCCCTGCGCTATACTTTTCATCCAATTCCTAAATTGCTGCATTTGTAAATTTTAAAAGCCAAAATAAAGGAATAGTAGTGGTAAAAAAAAAAAAAAAAAAAAAGCCCTTGTGGATTTAATTAACCTTTTTTTTGGGTTACTTCTCTCTTAAGGGGGTGTGGCAGGGGGACGTGTCCTATACCTACATACAGTAAAACCTTGGTTTGAGAGTAACTTGGTTTGAGAGCGCTTTGCAAGACAAATAAAACTTGAAAATAAATTTTGACTTGAGATATACAAGCGATGTCTCGATATACAAGCCTTGTGGAGGCTTCCATTTGTGGATGGACATTTTATGGTTACACAACCTGATCACATTGCTATAATCTCTTTATATGGACTATAAACTGAAGGCCCTATGAATAAAATGGTTGGGGAACAAATCATTTGAGTTTCCATTATTTCTTATGGGGAAATTTGCTTTGATATACTACAAGCATGTTTCGGGAACTAACTATGCTCGCAATCCAAGGTTTTACTGTATGTTTGCTAGTAGTTGTCCCTCATTCCCATCTCAAAATGTTGGGAGGTATATTATCCTGACCCCATACCTCCCAACTTTTTGAGATGGGAATGAGGGACACCTAGCTTCTCGGCCTTTTGGCTAATATCAAGTGTAGTATCTGTTCTTATCAGTTTCCAGAGGAGGCGCTGTGTCACTCTCGTTGGGAGGGCCAGCAAATCCAATGGTGTTATAGTGCCTGGAAGGGCGGTACTCAGCAGGGACTACGCCGTGTTGCCCGACAGTATACTGGGGACCGGCCAATGGTTGAGCTTGAGCCGTCTGGAAGGTGCTCCTGGTAGGGATGGGTGCTGCATCTTGGTCTGGCCAGAGGGTCCCTGGCCTTCTGGCCTGGATTGTGGTAGCTCTAGATACGGACAGTTATTTGGGTAGAGAACGCCCCCCCCGAGTGCTGGAGGGGGGATTGGTTAGTATCTGCTAGAGGTCGACCGATATATCGGCCGATATTTGGCTTTTTTTACTTAATCGGCATGGCCAATTGTGCTGATAAAAAAAGCCGATTATAACTTCAGCGGGGACTTGCAAAATGACTTCTATAGAAGTCAATTGCAAGTTGTCTGAAGTTTGTCTTCTCTCCTCCTCTGGGCAGCCAAGTCTGATAAGAAGATACATTGTATCTCTTCGGGTTCTTTTATCAATGAGCTGAACTCTGTGTGTAGAATTTCTCAGTTTAACCATTTAAAGACTAAATCTTTTCTGACACTTGTTGCTTACAGGTAAAAATCCTGTATTTTCTGCTAGAAAATCACTTGGAACCCCCAAACATTATATATATATATTTTTTTTTAGCAGAGACCCTAGGGAATAAAATAGCGGTTGTTGCAATATTTTATGTCACACGGTATTTGCGCAGCGGTCTTTCAAACACATTTTTTTTTTTTTTAAATACACTAATTAAAAAAAAAAAAAATAAGCAGTAAAGTTAGCCCATTTTTTTCGTCCAAAAGTTTTGATTACCTGTTTTTGTGTATTTAATATTTAAGATATAGTTATTTTTTTTTAAATCTAAATTCTACATACAAGTGAACTGATTGGAGGTTTGTTTTGTTCAATAAATGTTTAAATGTAAAAAATTTTCTGTATCACTTATTACTTAAGGTTGCTTTCACACTGGAGCGGGCAGGCGTTGACGGTAAAACGCTGTTAGTTTTAGCGGCGCTTTACCGTCATTTTAGCGGCGCTATGCGGCTGCTAGCGGGGGCGCTTATAACCCAGCTAGCGGCCGAGGAAGGGGTTAAATGCACTCGTGAAGTGCTGCTGCCGAAACGCTTTGCAGGCGCTTCGGCAGCGGTGCGCATTCATTTCAATGGGCAGGAGTGGTGGAGGAGCGGTATACACCGCTCCAAAGATGCTGCTTGCAGGACTTTTTTTTTAACATCCTGCCAGCGCATCGCCTCAGTGTGAAAGCACTCGGGATATCACACTGAGACTGCAGGGGAGCCGTTTTACAGGCACTTTACAGGTGCTATTTTTAGCCCAAAAGCGCCTAAAAAACGCCCCAGTGTGAAAGGGGTCTAACTGTTAGATTTTATGAGATGAAGGGGGAAAAAAAAAGAAAAAAAAAAATCGGCCTAATATATCGGCCCAAAAAAATCGGCATCATATATCAGCCATCGGCCATCGCGATTTCTAAATATCGGCATCGGCCAGAGAAAAACCCATATCGGTCGACCTCTAGTATCTACCCGAATGTGAAATTGGAAGGAGTGATGGGAGCGACGGTGGAGCCTTAGGGGCAAGGACTCTCACCGAGCTCCCTGAACTTCATGCCTTTTCTGTCTGCGGTGGGGGCTGCCGTGGTCTAGCCTGTGGGCCAGGGTTGGTCTTGAAAGCCTATGGAGTAGTGCCCCTGGAGTGGCAGTCCAGGGGTGCCATAAGATCACTGTGAGTGGCAGTCACTTTGATTTGAGGCACCATGGTCGCTGCACCATAGAACACGCTTTTTTTTGCACCTGCCTTTTGGGCCGGGCCTTTTGGCTAGGACCAGAGGAATTTTTTATTCCTGGCCGGAGGGCCTGGTCGTTGTTTTACACAATGGCCACTTCTTTCACTCTCCTCTCCACTATCCCTTCCCCCACTTTTTATTTATTTTGAAACCTGTGTTGTCACGTCTTGTTTTTCACGTTTGTCTCCCTGTGTGATGAGTAAGGATGCGGGTCCTCGGGCCAGCCCTGAAAGTCTTGGGAAGGGGTGGACATGGCCATTTGGCTTAGTTTGCCCTCTCTCATGGGGTCTCCTTTCGGAGGAGCCCCACCTAGTACTTGGGGGGGTCCTGTTTCGGCAGGCCCTCCAGAGAACGGGGTCTGTCTGGTTCCGGCCAGATAGACCACAGTAAAGTACCCTTGTCCCCGTCTGGAGCCTAACGCCCCGGGGGATCAGGGAATTGGCAGGTCTGTGTACCCGTGGCACTTTTTTGTGAGCACTCTTTATGTGCACGTTTTTTATGCACCGGGTGAAGTTTTTTTTTGTGTGTGTTTTGCACGCCATTGGCTTTCAAAAAAAAAAAAGAGGGACACCTAGCAGCAAAAGTATGCATGCATAGGACACCCCCCCTTGCCACACCCCCTTAAAGGAGAATTGTACAAAAAACAAGAGAGGGGGTAAGAGAGACAGAGAGAGAAGAGAGGGGGGGGGAGAGAGAGAGAGGGGGGTAAGAGAGACAGAGAGAGGAGAGAGAGGGGGGGGAGAGAGAGAGAGGGGGGTAAGAGAGACAGAGAGAGGAGAGAGGGGGGGAGAGAGGAGAAAGAGAGAGGGGTAAGGGAGAGAGAGAGGGGGGTAAGAGAAAGAGGGGGGCAAGAGGGGGTAAGAGCATACCTCCCAACTTTTTGAGATGGGAATGAGGGACACCTCTCAGCAAAAGTATGCAGGCATAGAACACACCCCTTGCCACGCCCCCTTAAAGGAGAATTGTACAAAAAACAAGATTGGTTAAACCCACAAGTGCTTTTTTTTACCACTAATATTCCTTTATATTGGCTTTTGGAATCTACAAATGCAGCAATTTAGAAATCAGATGAAAGGTTTAGCGCTGGAAAACACTTTTTGATAGATACAAAGTGCATTTTATATACAACTATATAGATCAGATCAAAATGAGGGACAAATGAGGAGGAATGAGGGACAGAGGGACATTGCTCCAAATCAGGGACAGTCCCTCGAAATCAGGGACAGTTGGGAGCTATGTGACCCTGACATAGAGCTTAGCGAATTGATGCCTTACAAGGCCTCATGCACACTGGGCTGGCTTTTACAGATGTTCGACTTTTTTTTTTTTTTCAGGGGGACCTGTAAACGCACCTCTATGTGGTAGAGCCTAATGCCGCGTACACACGACCGGACTTTCCATCAGAATAGACTCCGACGGTCTTTCCGACGGAGTTCCACTCAAACTAACTTGACTACACACGATATCACCAAAGTCCGATCGTTTAGAACCCGATGACGTACGACGGGACTAAAAAAAGGAAGTTCAATAGCCAGCAGCTGCCCTTGCGTCGTTTTTAGTCCGTCGGAATAGCATACAGCCGAACAGTTTTCCCGATAGGAATTGATTCCGTTGGAAAGACTTGAAACGTGTTCTGTTTCTAGGTCCGTCAGAATTTTAGAAAGAAAAAGTCAGATGAAGCCCACACACGATCAGAATGTCCAACGGAATGATTCCATCGGACCTTTTCTGCCAGAAAGTCCAGTCGTGTGTACGCGGCATAAGGGATTGATTTACTAAAACTGGAGAGTGCAAAATCTGGTGCAGCTCTGCATGCGAGCCAATCAGCTTCTAACTTCAGCTTGTTCAATTAAAGTGGTTGTAAAGACACAAGGTTCATTCTATGTATGAAGGTAAAAAACTTTCTATGTGCAGCAGCCCGCCCTAAGACTTACCTGAGCCCCCCTCTCGATCCAGCGATGTCCATGAGAGCTTTGCCTCTCCGGGTACTCGCACTTATGATTGGCTTTTGGCAGCAGCGGGAGCCATTGGCTCTTACTGCTGTCAATCACAGCCAGTAAGCCAATCAGGTGATGGAGAGGGCGGGGACGAGCGGGTGAATGGACACACGGAGCCGTGGGTGATGAGCGCGCCTGCTTGGGTGACCCCCCCCCAGAGCAAGCTGCTTGCTCTGGGGTCACTTGACAGGAGGGAGGAGCCAGGTGCACCGGCGAGGGACCCGAGAAGAGGAGGAACCGGGCTGCTCTGTGCAAAATCATTCCATAGAGCAGGTACGTATAACATGTTAGTTATTTAAAAAAATTAAATAACCAAGGCTTTAAAGTGTAAGTTCACCTTTACAGAAAAATCTGTAAGGTGGACTTACACAGGACCCCCTCCTCACAGGATCCCCTCTTCACCCCACCCTTTGTCCCCCTCCTGTAGGGGTACGTTTAGGAGATTAGGCTCCAGGGATTTCTAAGCCCCGGAGCCGTGAGGCTCAGAAAGGGAGATCGACGCGCTGCAGGTCAACGGGACATAAAATCCCAATAAAATACATTTACGTTTTTGGTTGTAAAAATGACAAAATGTGGAAATTTTAAGGGGTATGAATACTTTTTCAAGGCACGGGATATTACCAAAAGTATTGGGACACCTGCCTTTACATGCACATGAACTTTAATGACATCCCAGTCTTAGCCCGTAGGGTTCAACATTGAGTTGGTCCACCCTTTGCAGCTATAACAGCTTCAACTCTTCTGGGAAGGCCGTTCACAAGGTTTAGGAGTGTGTCTATGGGAATGTCTGAACATTCTTCCAAAAGAGCATTTGTGAGGTCAGGCACTGATGTTGGACAAGAAGGTCTGGCTCGCAGTCTCCGCTCTAATTCATCCCAAAGATGTTCTGTCAGGTTAAGGTCAGGACTCTGTAGGCCAGTCAAGTTCCTCCACCCCAAACTCACTCATCCATGTCTGTATGGACCTTGGGCAGGTCATCATTGGTGCAGGCAGGGCCAGGACAAGGGGTGGGCAGGAGGGACAGCTGCCCTGGGAGTGCTGGTATCATGTGAGGTGGTGGGGCGCTGGGTGGAGAGTTCCTACCTACAAGCTGAAAGGAGTAGTGACGGCAGCTTCACTACTCTTGTCAGCTTAGCATTGGAGAAAACAGGCCTGATCTGGACAGAGCCTGGAGGAGGTGCAGGTTGTGCTCTCTCTCTCTCCTGCCACCACAGCATTCTGGAATCAGGATTGCCAGATCGCCACTGTGCACTGTGCACTGGTTTTTACCCGACCCCATCTCCTTCCAGCCAAGAATGTGGCTAGAGGGCAGGTAAGCAGATATCGCACAGTGGCAATCTGAAAGGAGGGTGAACGCGTCACGTTGCGTTTTCTGAATGGTCCCGCTGTCTTCTGGGACCTGTGTGTCTCCCAGAAGGCAGCAGGGGGGAAGGAGGAGAGGCCAGAAATGTTGTAGATCGCCGCACAACAATTGCAGCGATCTTACCCGGAAGTGGAAACGGGTACCTGGTTTTGACAGGTATCCGCCCCCCCCACGCCCTGAAAGATGCCAAATGTGGCAGCAGGGTGGGGGGAAGCAAACAAGCGGAGCTTCCCCTTTTGGGTGGAGCTCCACTTTAGGCAACTTGTTTACATGAAACAGAAAGTCTTTTCTAGTATTCTCTATTTATGGTTTTTTTTTTACCGCAGTTTTAGCTAATATGGAAAAAAGGTCCAAAAAAAGTGCTTAATTTGGTCAAAAAGAGGGTGTGGCCAACATAATTCTGGTTTATGGCTTAACCACTTGCCGACCATTTCCTGTACATATACGTCGGCACTTTGAAGATGGATATCTCGGTAACGACAGCAGCTGCTGCCACAACCGAGGTATCCATCTCTTCAGAAGCCAGTCGTGTTTACGATAATGGTGGTCTCTGCGGCGGATTCGCTGCGAGATCACCATTATCTGCGGCGGGAGAGGGCCCCCCCTCCCGCGCTCTCCCGCGCCCTCCGCCGCTTACTGGAGCCGTCGGCAGCGGCGGAGGTGATTGGGACCAATCCGTGGCCGGGTATGGAGACGAGTGAGGGGAAGATGGCCCCCATCCGTCTCCATACCATAGCAAGCCGGAAGCAACGTCATAATGTCACTTCCGCCCATACGTCTTAAAGGGCCATTTTTTCAAAGTCATTTTTTCAAATGACATATTTTTTTTTTGATTATTTCATTTTAGTCCAAGTATGAGATCTGAGGACTTTTTGACCCCCCAGATCTCATATATAAGAGGTCCTGTTGTGCTTTTTTCTATTACAAGGGATGTTTACATTCCTTGTAATAGGAATAAAAGTGACCCATTTAAAAAAAAAAAAAACAGTGAAAAAATAAATAAAATCAAGTAAAATAAATAAGAAAAAAAAACAATTTTTTTAAAGCGCCCCGTCCCGTCGAGCTCGCACGCAGAAGCGAACTCATACGTGAGTAGCGCCCGCATATGAAAATGGTGGTCAAACCACACATGTGAGGTATTGCCGCAATCATTAGAGCGAGAGCAATAATTCTAGCCCTAGACCTCCTCTGTAACTCAAAACATGCAACCTGTAGAATTTTTTAAACGTCGCCTATGGAGATTTTTAAGGGTAAAAGTTTGACGCCATTCCATGAGCAGGCGCAATTTTGAAGCGTGACATGTTGGGTATCAATTTACTTGGCGTGACATTATCTTTCACAATATAAAAAAGAATTGGGCTAACTTTACTGTTGTCATGTTTTTTTATTTAAAAAAGGGAATTTTTTCAAAAAAAAATGCGCTGCGCAAATACGGTGTGAAAAAAAGTATTGCAATGACCGCCATTTTATTCTCTAGGGTGTTAGAAAAAAAAAACAATATATAATGTTTGGGGGTTCTAAGTAATTTTCTAGCAAAAAAAAAAACAGTTTTAAACTTGTAAACACCAAAATCTCAAAACGAGGCTGGTCCTTAAGTGGTTTATGTCAGGAACAAAAGTACAGCTCACGGAATAATGTTTGTATGCTGGAGGGGAAAGACACAACCTTATCTAAGGGCCAGGGCCTGTGTAGACAGGTGTTGTTGCCTTATGCGCTTGAATGCAGAGCTGGTCTGACACGTACATGCGTTTGAATACGAAACACAGCAAAAGGCTGGGCCTGACCTGCTTTGTCTACAATGCATCCCAATAGAACCTGCTATGTCCAAAGAAATGCAACACAAGCAGGTAGAACATAGCCTCAGAAATGTCATCGCACTGCACCACCAAAGTAAATGGGAATCCACTGACCTGCCTTTTAAATGGCCATCAAATACGGGAAGAAAAAAAAAAATTTGGCGGGCAACTCCAAATTAATAGCCATGGTTTTGGAATGGGATGTCCAACAAGCTCATATAAGAGTGACGGTCAGAGGTCCACAAACTTTTGGCCATATAGGAAGGTAATAGCTACTACTTACAAAGTTGACAGCTTTACCATCCTGCTTAGGAACTTTTTGGTAGACTGTACTATTAATATATGAATGTAACTTTGCACACAGGATATAGACTCAAGTTTGTGAAATGAATGACAAGCCACCAGAGGAATGGAACACTGGAACAAGAACAAGGAAGACAAAGGCCAAGTATAGTGACCTCCGAGACAACCCGATCCCTTTGAGAGAGAAGCAGAGTATGAGGTATGTGGTTTATATGGCCATGTTCATTATTTCTGATACAGGTCTGATGGGCATCACCAACATTTTACTGCTTTAACCCTGGCAGGGAACCTGTTAGGGAGCCAACAGTGCACAGCAAAGTGTTTTAGGCAGTGTTGGGTAGATTTCCTCTTACTTAGGTATCTCTTTATGCCAAAATGTTCTTCATTAAGGCTATGAATATTGAAGACTAAAGTCAAGGATATTTCTTCCCCATGCTGGCCTTTTACTGTATCGTTACCTTATCTGGTTGACTTTAAAGTCTTTAGAGAAGTAGAAGGGGGCTGTCTAGTTATATGGTCCTATATGCCTCTTCATGTCCTTAGAGAATCTAGTCCTATAAACATCTGGTCCCATATGACTCTTCAAGACTTATAAGCATCTGGTCCAATATGACTCTTCATGTCCTATAAGCATCTGGTCCCATATGACTCCTTATGTCCTATAAGCATCTGGTCCTATATGCCTCTTCATGTTCTTAAAGAATCTGGTCCCATATGACTCTTCATGCCCTATAAGCATCTGGTCCAGTGTGACCCTTCACACCCTATAAGCATCTGGTCCAATATGACTCTCCATGCCCTATAAGCATCTGGTCCAATATGACTCTTCATGTCCTATAAGCATCTGGTCCTATATGACTCTTCATGTCCTATAAGCATCTGGTCCTATATGACTCTTCATGTCCTATAAGCATCTGGTCCCATATGACTCCTTATGTCCTATAAGCATCTGGTCCTATATGCCTCTTCATGTTCTTAAAGAATCTGGTCCCATATGACTCTTCATGCCCTATAAGCATCTGGTCCAGTGTGACCCTTCACGCCCTATAAGCATCTGGTCCAGTGTGACCCTTCAAGCCCTATAAGCATCTGGTCGAATATGACTCTTCATGTCCTATAAGCATCTGGTCCAATATGACTCTTCATGTCCTATAAGCATCTGGTCCTATATGACTTTTCATGTCCTATAAGCATCGGGTCCTATATGACTCTTCATGTCCTATAAGCATCTGGTTCTATATGACTCTTCATGTCCTATAAGCATCTGGTCCTATACGCCTCTTCATGTCCTTATAGAATCTGGTCCCATATGATTCATCATGTCCAATAAGCATCTGGTCCCATACAACTCTTCATGTCCTATAGCAGGGATTCTTAACCAAGGTTCAGTGGAACCCTAGGGTTCCTCAAGAGATGATTAGAGGAACCTTGAGCTGTGTCTGATTATGGTGCCTCCATGGTTCCAGGACCAACACCACAAGGCAAAACAAGTGGTATGACACCAATCAACATTTAGCTGTGTGTGGTGTTCTGACCACAACTGTAAGGATTTCTTTCTTTCTACGGACCACTAATGTAAGGGGCATTATTCCCACCGATCCCAGATTAATTCATTTTGCAGGGGTTCCTCAAGACCTGAAAATTATTTCAAGGGTTCCTCCAAGGTAAAAAGGTTGAGTAAGGCTGTCCTACAGGCATCTGGTTCTTTATGCCACTTCATGTTCTATAAGCTTCTGGTCCTATGTTCCTCTTCGTGTTCTAAAAGAATTTGGTCCCATGACTCTTCATGTCTTATAAGCATCTGGCCCTGTATATCCCTTTGTGTCCTATAATCATCTGGTTCTTTATACCTCATCATGTCTTATAAGCGCCTGGTTCTATATGCCCCTTCATATCCTAAAAGTATTTGGTCCTATATGCCTCTTCATGTCATACTGTATAAGCATCTGATCCTTTATGCCTCTTCATGCCCTACAACAATCTGGTCCTCTATGCCTCTTCATGTCTTATAAGCATCTGGTCCTCTTCCCAGTGGATAGCAGCCCAGTAGCAGCCTTTTCCTAATAAACAGATTCTTTATAATGGTGATCTAAGTCCTTACAGCCACCCTGCATGACCCAAAATGTACAAGGTCTTTCATTTCTAGTTTTTTCCAATTGTCCTCAAGTATAGGTGCACTTAGAATGAGTTCTTAATGAAGAGTTGTGGCAGACTCAGCCAACGTGTGATTTAGGGCTTCCCCCTCACTTTACTGAAGTTGCTTAACAAAGACGTTATCCCCGCTGGGGTATTTCATGACATCACAGAGATACAGAAAGAAAATATTCAGCCTCCTGGCTATTTTGGTCATCCAGCTTGGGCCATGGAGGCTCCCTGAGTGTTCAAGATCTGTCTGTATCTCAAGAGAGAGTCCCTTTGTCATTGGCATGAGACATCAGTCTAGTCATAGCGCCTTCCTGTAGGGCCACACAGGCTTGAATACCCTCTTCTTAAGTTTCCGCATATCCATGCTGCCTCTGCTTCATAATGTCTCCACATGAGGAGACTTGGAGTGCCATACTTAGATCCTGTTGTTTTGGGCGTTGCATGGCCAGCTTGGCTGTAACCTGGGGGCATGGGGTTCCGTGTTAGGGTTACAAGTTAGCTGTTCTGTTATCAAGAAGTATTTCCAAGTCATTGCTGCAGCCCTTGCTCTTTCTGAGGACTTTGATTTCAATCAGATAGAACACAAGGAGGCAGAGCTACCTCATTATTTGCACCACTGAGTGTCATTTGAATTTCCTGTTCTCCACCAGGAAGGGGTTAACATTGATGGATTGAATGTTGACATCGCCTGCTGGGTGGAGTTTTGCATATGTACCTTCTGTGCTTTTTCCCACCATTCAGCATCAAGGGAGTATTGTCCTGCTACTGCTCCTGTTTTTCAAGAGAGACACTTAGAACTCTAATGCCTGGTTCACCCAACTTCCTGTCTGCAGTGACCCCAGTAACCTCCATCCTTTAGACCAGTGGTTCTCAACCTTTCTAGTGCCGTGACCCAAGTTCTGGGGACCCCTAACAGTAAAATTATTTTCATAGCGTGGGTTGTCCCCTGCTGGGCGACCGCAGAAAAGGCTGGAGAGCGGTGCGGGCTTCCAGAACAGGCCGGGATTCGTGACCCCTGGCAAATCGTCATTCGACCCCCGAGGGGGTCCCGACCCCCAGGTTGAGAGCCACTGCTTTTGACCCTCATTGGCCACGGCCTGCCCAGGGTTTGTGTGGAACACCCAGCTATCTCCAATTAGTCTCAAACCTGTTCAGGAACCCTTTTACTGTAAAAACGACTCTCCCTCTGTCACTATCGGCATCTTTAAACGATGACAGATCATCCAACTGTCTCAGTGCATGTTTGGCAGTATCTGAGGATCTTGGCCAAGGTGTCAGAATAAAGTTCCAGTAAAGAGACTGTCACTTGGGTGTGAACAGTTTCTGTACTGTAAGGAGGGGAAATGAAACCGAAAAACTCAATGGTAAAGGAAGATTGTGCTTCACCCTGGCCAGGCTACATAAGATCTGTATCTTAGGCTCCCCTACCTGTGGCAAGTGTTTAAGAGATCATGGAGATCTAAGTCACCTAACCCGGAGGTGTCCGAAACTGCATCTTTAATGGGAGTATTGAACACCATAAATTTAGTGTTCCAGACCCTATACCACTAGACCCTAAACCAGGGGTCTCAAACTGGCGGCCCTCCAGCTGTTGGGGAACTACAAGTCCCATCATGCCTCTGCCTATGGGAGCCCTGCTTGTAACTGTCAGCCTTGCAATGCCTCATGGGAATTGTAGTTCTGCAACAGCTGGAGGGCCACCAGTTTGAGACCCCTGCCCTAAACCCTGCCTTCAGGGCATTTTGGATGACTTTCCATTACAAGCTTCCACACGTGAGGCTGTTGCTAAAACTCTCTTTTAAGCCAGAAGAGTAATACTTACAAAATGGAAGTCTACCGACTCCTCTTCCCACAAAGAATGGTTACAACGTATAGGGGAAACCCTTAGATTATCCATACTGTATATCAGCATAGGGGACGACCCTATAAATTTGATAACCTATGGGGTCCATGGCTGGACGCTCCAGGCCTGAGCCCGGTAGAATTAGTGATGGATAGGTTACTTATAAGCTAGGTTAGGTCCCTTTGTTTACTGTTTGTTGTCATACGATTGAAGGCTGGTGCCTAAGATAGGAAGTATGTCCCTGAGTGTAGCTAATAAGATAAGGATGGTAATGTTCCTTTTTTGGTTTTTCAGGTTTGTATTGCTGTTTCAATTAATAATATAGTGTATGACACTAAATGTAGATGCTTGGGGTATATGTGGCTTTTGTGTTCCTGTTTTACTTCTTTTCTGATGTAAAAAAAAAAGAAAAACAGGAAGTGTGTGCAACTATCATATGTGTGCAAAATATCTTTACTCATGTTCATGTAGCATGTGAACCGTGACTAAATACATACAGAATATGGGATTACCAGGTAATGGAAGATGTGCAGTTATTGCAGAAACAATTACTTAAGATGTCCTGACTACTTCAGCTGGAGACTCTCGTTACAAAGAAGTGTCAGCTTTGCTTGCCAGGACTCCTCACCCTTCTCATAGGCAGCAAGCCCAACAATCCTGTGGAGAAACCTTATTCCCTCTATTTAGCCGGACTTGTTCTGTAATGTTGAAAACATTTCATAGCTTCTCCAAGGAACTAGTGAACCCCCAGCAACCTCTGGAGGAACCCTGGTTGAGAAACCCTGGTGTAGATGTTGAGTGTCCAAGAACAGGATGGGAAGTGTGAAAGTTGTGGACACCATCTATCCTTCATAAAACCATTTTAACATTCCTACCCTAGCGATCTGACAACAATTTGCATCTTCGGCCATGTAAATTGAGCAGTTAACACCTATGCAGACCCTCTGACACCAAGGATTGGAAGATGTACAGTAACTAGAACGCGGGGTCAACAACTGTTAAATCTCCCATCCTGTTCTTGGACAATCAGCATCTAGTGTTTAGATAAATGCTGGGGTATCTTCCAGACACTTATTAGATGGGAAGAAGTGGATTGGAGAAGCTATGAAATATATTCAATGTTGCAGATCAAGTCTAACTGAATGTGACCTGACCAACTACTACTAGATATACCATGACCTGGATACATGAGAACCTTCACTCATTACACCCACTTCCACCAGCAGCCTTACCTTTCCGGTGATTAACCACCGCTCATAAAAACAGGTCAAGCTGACAGTAGAATTGCCCAGCCTGGCTGCTGAAACAGGGAAGGAAGCAGAGGGCAGGAGTTACTAATGCAAACACAAAATCTTGTATGCAGTATGTGCTACATGGAGCTCAGATATTAAAATGTTTTAAGGTCCATGTACACCGGCTTACACTCCATGCACACTGCTCCTAGAGGAGTTTAGCGTTTTGGCTGTAGAAGCAACTAATGTTTTCCTATGTGTCCATGCACATTAGGTTAATATTTTAAGCTCAGCGTTTAGAGTTAGAAAAAAGATTATTCTGTTTTGCGTTATTGAGAGCGGTTTCCTGGCAGAAAAAAAAATGCTAAACGCTCCTAAACGCTGCTAAACGCTCATAAACGCTAGTACAAAAACACTCAACATTAGCTGTTTTTTTTTTTCTGCCAAGAGCACTGCCATTTTTTTAAGCCAGTGTGCATGGGCCCTTAGGCACTAGGAATGGTTAGGGGAGATGTTCAGGCAGTTTGGGAATGGTGGGAAGAAGTCCAGATTTGAGGCTCCTTTTGACCTATATAACTGCAGTCTTGGAAAACTGTAGACTCGTCAACATTTGTGAATTGTTTTATACAACTGCAGACTGTTTTTTCTGTGCACAGGGAGGCTCAGCAGACTGGAAGTACTAGATTCTGGATTCCCTTTACCCAAAAAAATTGCTCATGTCTGCGTCCTGCCTGGGCCAAAAGCCTTCAGATCCTGGCAACGATGAAGCTGTGGCAGAAGACACTTATCACCATCAGAGGTGAGAGACCAAACACAGTAAATATTAAAAGAAGGCTGAACTGGGAGAAAATACATTTTTGGCTATTGATAGTCTCTTTCTGAAAATTATAATTGCCTGGCACAGGAGAAGTATGCAGCCAGTAAAATCACAATCCAGAAAGAATTTTTTGCTTCACAAAGCACTAACTCCAGAGGTGACTGGTGGGGGACATATAGTTATATATTTAGCAAGTTTGAAAAAAACACACAAGTCCATCTAGTTCAACCAATAACCAATGTGACTGGTGGGAACACAACTGGTAGAGGAATGGTTCATAGGGGGGATGTGCCTGGGGCAAAGGAGGGTATGACAAGTGGGGACATGGCTGGAAGAGAAACAGTTGATGGGGGAGAGTTGTCCAGGGGTAAGGGGGTGGGACTTTGTGACTGGTGGGATACAGCCTGTCGAGGATGGGGGAGAGGTGCCCAGAGTGAGAAGGTGGTATAACTGGTGGGGACATGGGTGGTAGAGGAGCAGTTGATGAGGGAGAGTTGCTCAGGAGAAGAAAAGGGGATGGGGTTGTGTGCCTGGTGGGGACATGGCTGGTAGAGGAGTGTTTTTTGGGAGAGAGTTGCTCGGGGGGCGGGAGAGGTGCCAGGGGGGTAGCTGTGCGACTGGTGGGGACACAGTAAGTATTTGAGCAGTTGATGGGAGAAGAGGTCACTGGGGAGCCGGTGTGACTGGTGGGGTCACAAGTGGTAGAGGAGTCTTTGATGGGGGAGAGGTGCCCGGCGGAAAGGAAGTAGTGGGGAGCTATGTGACTGGTGGAGACATAGCCAATAAAGAAGCTGTTGCTGAAAGAAGAGGTCTCTTGGAGCGCCGGTGCGACTAGCAAAACTGGTAGAGGAGTGGTTGATGGGGGAGAAAGGAAGGAGAGCAGATGTGTGACTGGTGGGGACATGGCCAATAAAGGAGCGGTTGGTGAAAGAAGAGGTCCCTGGGCAGCCAGTGCAACTGGTGGGGGCACAACTGGTAGAGGATTCGTTGATGGGGTAAAGAAGCCCGGTGGAAAGGAAGTGGGGGGGGGCTGTGTGACTGGTGGAGACAGAGCCAATAAAGAAGCTGTAGCTGAAAGAAGAGGTCCCTGGTGAGCCGGTGCAAGTGGCGGGGGCACAACTGGTAGAGGATTTTTTGATGGGGAAAAGAAGCCCGGTGGAAAGGAAGTGTGTGACTGGTGGAGACATGGCCAAAAAAGGAGTAGTTGATGGAAGAAGAGATCCCTGGGAAGCCGGTGTGACTGGTGGGGGCACAACTGGTAGAGGAGTAGGTGATGGGGAGAGGTGGCAGGGGAGGGAAAGGAAGGAGGGAAGGCTGTGTGACTGGTGAGAACATGGCCAATAAGGGAGCGGTTGATGGAATAAGAGGTCCCTGAGGGGGGTGACTGGTAGAGACGCAACTGGTAGAGGAGTGGTTGATGGGGGAGAGGTGCCTGGGGAGGGGGGAAGTAGGGGGCTATGTGACGGGTGCAGACGTGGCCAATAAAGACTATTTTTAGGGTCTACCTATACAGGAGCAAGAGCCGATCCACCATCGCTCCTGAACTAACCGTGTAGACTTCCACTGAGTTCTGGAGCATGCCAAGCGCTGGCAGGCCTATAAGCATCCGTGTCAAAGCTCACTGGGCACCAGAAAACCCAATCAGAGCAAAGATATGATGGTGGGGCTCCTGTAGACAGGAAGTGGCTAAATAAGGCCATAAGAGATTAGCAGCACTGGAATGTAGCAAAGGAGGTAAAAAAAAAATAGGTGAAAGCAGTATTATTTTTAAGAAAGAACATGAATGTTGTTAATGTAACACAAAGTGTTAATAAACGTATTGTCATTCAGTTACAATTTAGATTGAATTAACCCAACCAAAAATATCATATTTTCCCATCATGCACCAGGGAAGTTCGGTTCCAGTATTAGCTCCTATTTCTCCTTCCTGCGTTTCTTGATGCTGCTGAATTTCATGTCATTTCTCCTTACCACCGGCCTGGTCATCATTCCCACCGCGCTTCTCAATGGCTCCACTCACCGTCTTCATGGTAGGAGGTCTTTCTCTTGTGTAGAGGATTGTTGTAGCCAGGACTGCTGTTAGAAACCATGGGGGGCCCTACACAGCCAACCCCCCAAAAAAACACTGTTTACTATGCTTCAGTTATGAATGAACAATATGAGTGATCAGTACCAATCACTCAATGCGTTCATTCAGGAAAGGAAGGCGCTGATAAATGCGGCATATTTACTGGATTTTTCCACCACTCTCCATCCTGAAGGATCCTATTGTTTCCTTGCAGCTGCCAGTGGAAAGGGGAGGATGGCAGCATTATGGGGGTGGGTGGGGCTAATAAAAACAGGTGGGGGGGCCTGGACATCCAAATTACCCAGTTGCCTGGGCCCCCCTACTGGCCTGGGCCCCCCTACTGGCCTGGGCCCCATACAGGAGAACTGGTGGTACCCCCTAATCCATGCCCCTGGTTGTAGCTAAGATTACCTGTCCTTAACAGCCAATCAGAATCCTCCTTGAATAGTCTAAATGTCATGTTGATGTGGCCGACACAAAGGGATCCTCTTAAAGATATTTTTGAGGCCTTTTATGATATAAATTTGATACTGTCTTTATATTTTTTCATTCTCTTCCCAGCAGCACCTCGTGGAAACGTGACTTCCCTTCCCATTAGATCCTTTCACGCTCTACTGGACGTCTTCACCGGAGAAGTGGGTGACATCAATCAATAAATCCCCGTACTAAGGCAATAGATGGTGCCGTTCCATGAATGTGGATGACTTGCCTTCACTAAAAAATAAAAAAATTAATTACACACCGCACTCCCATATACATATTACAATAACCCAACCCCCACCCCACCCCCCAATATACTGTATATAAAGATGTTACAGTGAATTTATGACTTTAGGAAAGGATTAGGAGCCATCTGTGCTATATGGAGAGGAGATATCTTCTCATCTTAGAGGTTTATTAGCGACTTTTGATCAAGACTTGTAAGAATTCCTAAAACTTTATCCAAACCTATAAAAAAAATCAGTTTTGGATGTCCTGTACTTCTCTAATGGCAGGTGTACTTTAACAGAGGTGTGGATGGTGTGGATTTTATAGGCCGCTAATGTGGCGATTGGATGAACACACCTCTCAACTTTTTGAGATAGTAATGAGGGACACCTATTAGCAAAAGTACACTATATTGCCAAAAGTATTGGGACACCTGCCTTTACACGCACATGAACTTTAATGGCATCCCAGTCTTAGTCCGTAGGGTTCAATATGGAGTTGGCTCCGCCCTTTGCAGCTATAACAGCTTCAACTCTTCTGGGAGGGCCGTCCACAAGGTTTAGGAGTGTGTCTATGGGAATGTTTGACCATTCTTCCAGAAGCGCATTTGTGAGGTCCTCTCTCTCTCTCTCTCTCTCTCTCTCTCTCTCACCCCCCCTCTCTCTCATCCCCTCTCTCTCTCTTACCCCCCTCACCCTCCTCTCTCTCTTACCCCTCACCCTCTCCAACTCTCTTACCCCTCACCCTCTCCTCTCTCTTACCCCCCCTCCCCTATCTCTTACCCCCCCCCACCCTCCTCTCTCTCTTACCCCCCCCCCCCCCCCACACACACACACACACACAAGTGTTTGAGTTGTGGGGTGCACACCCTAATGCAATAGGCTGTGCACAGCTATGTCTATAAAGTAAATCATTGTCTGATCTCTTATCCTTCAGGGCTTCATGGAAGACACTTACCTTTTCTATGGACATTACAGTGAGATGACGGGATCAGATTCCTCATTCAATACCCAGGTGGCTTACCTGCTCACCCCTCTCTTCTTCTTGTCTATGTGTGGACTCGGCCTCCTGCAGAGGTAGGATCCTATTTATAATCAAAGTTGCCAACAAGCCCTTCGTAGGCAGATGTTTACCACCTTCTCTGTCTTCAGTCATTTACTTCTTCAAACCAAGTGGGGGTGGCTGCGCTTCCTCACATGTGATTGGAGAATTTAACCGTTTGCTGCTGATAGGGTATATATATATATATATATATATACACAGACTAAACAGGCGATTATTACCATATCCTGGTATTATATTTTTCAGCCAGCAATCAGCTTTACTGTAATAGTGATACGAGAGCTTTACAGCAACCCGATCACTTTTACAGTGCTGCCATTCCTAGGCTCTCCTGTTCCACCGGTTGTGTCACCTGCACACAGAGGAGATGGAGGAACATGCTTTCCCCCATCTCCTCTGTGACTAATGAAGCCAAAAGGGTTGAGGATTTTGAAATTGTCACTATCAGTTTCAGATCTTTCCCTAGCAGATACAGCCAGGGAAACAGCCAATCAAACACATCTGTGCTTGATCAGATGCTTTGAAGGGCAGAGAAGGGATCAGGGGTCTAATAGACCCCTGATAATCTCCATAAAGCGTACCTCTCACTGCCCAAAAGGGCTTATGATAGCAATAAAGTTAAATTGGAGGGCAAGTATCACGTACCTGGTAGCAGAGCTTCATATGATGGGGAAGGCCTCTCTGACACCTCTGACTCGGGGCCTCTGATAGTGTAGATAGGAGGCGCAGGAGTGCAGAGTGGCACGAGTGCCTGGAAGTCTTGCTAGCAGCAGGACAGGTGTCCTCGCTGGGCTGAAGAAGCCGTCAGATGGCTTCAGCAAGTAGGCAGGCAGCTGGTGCTGCTGACAGCAGGCAGGGTAGCAAGGTCAGGCAGGCCGGGTCATACACAGATGGGATGGACCGGGTACAGGGCACAAACAGGAACGTGGTCAGGAGGCAAGTCGGGTCTGGAACCATTCAGTGGAACAGAAGCCAAGGAGCAGACAGAAGCGGGGTCAGGGGACTAGCCGAGATCGATGCAGGTGGAGTTCAAAGAATGGTCAAGACATGCCAGGTCAGCAACTGGAAGCAGGATGCAGGTTCACAGGATCAAAGATACACAGGAGGCTGAAGACAAAGCAGCACCGATCCTGAGCACTGGCTGAGTTTAAATAGTCCGTTTGGCGCCAGCATCTGTCACAGATGCACGCGCCGGCTCGTGTGTGCGCACGCGTGTTCACTCATGCGCATATTTATTAGCCAGTGCCCAATTCTTACGAGCATAAAAGGGAATATGTCTTAGCTTATGCCCAGAATGCTCAGATGAGTTATCTTGTTTGCTGGCATGCGCATCCTGACAGCAGGATAGACATTGGGGGGTGAAAAAAAAAGTGTAAAAAAATAAAAAATAAAAAAAGAATTGTATAAAATAAAATAAAAAATAATTACATTTTTTTTTTAAAGCACCCTGTATCCCTGGCACACAACCCATATAAAAAACTCAGTGTAGGGCATGCATGTGTATATAAACATAATTTTTTCTTATTATTGTTATTATTATACGAGATTTATATAGCGCCAACAGTTTACGCAGAGCTTTACAATGTATAAGGGGGACAACACAATTACAGTACAGTTCAATACAAAAGGTAAAGGAGGGCCCGGCTCGTAGAGCTTACATTCTAAAGGGAGGGGGTGATGGTACAAAAGGTAATAGCTTCAAAGAATGATTTGATGAGGGGGGGCTCGGGGACAGTTGTTATGTGGGTGTGGGATAGGCTTCTCTGAATAAATGAGTTTTCAGGGATCTCCTAAAGGTGGACAGGGTAGGGGCTGATCGGACATACTGGGGCAGGGAATTCCAGAGGATGGAAGAGGCTCTGGAGAAGTCCTGAAGGCGAGCATGGGAGGAGGTAACAAGGGAGCTAGAGAGCAGGAGGTCCTGGGAGGAGCGGAGGGGGCGATTTGGGCGATATCTGCAGATGAGGTTGGTGATGTAGATGGGGGCGATGTTGTGAATGGCCTTGTATGTTATGGTTAGCATTTTGAATTTTACATGGTGGGGTAGGGGAAACCAGTGAAGGGATTGGCAGAGAGGAGCAGCAGTCACGGATCGATTAGTGAGGTGTATTAGTCTAGCAGCAGCATTCATAATAGACTGAAGGGTGGATAGCTTGCTTAAGGGTAGGCCATTAAGGAGAGAGTTGCAGTAGTCAAGGCGGGAAATAATCAAGGAGTGAATAAGTTGCTTTGTGGTGTCATTAGTCAGGAAGGGTCGAATTCTGGAGATGTTGCGGAGGTTAAGGCGGCAGGATTTAGCCAGTGATTGGATGTGGGGGCTGAAGGAGAGATCAGAGTCAAGGATTACACCCAGCACCCTGGCATGTGTGGAGGGACCAATGGTTGTGTTGTTGATATTAATGGTGAAGTCACATGAGGGGGACCGTGAAGGAGGAAATATAACAAGCTCAGATTTCGAAAGATTAAGTTTGAGGAAGTGGTGTGACATCCATACCGATATGTCATTCAGCAAGTTTGAGATCCGTGAGGAGATAGAGGGGGTGTGTTGAGGAGTGGAGAGATAGATCTGTGTATCGTCAGCATAGAGGTGGTATTGAAAGCCATGGGAGGTTATCAACTGGCCCAGGGAAGAGGTATAGAGTGAGAAAAGGATAGGCCCAAGGACGGAGCCTTGGGGTACCCCAACAGAAAGAGGAAGGGGAGCGGAGGAGATGGAGTTGTAAGTGACACTAAAAGTGTGCTGAGATAGGTAGGAGGAGAACCAGGATAATGCAGAATTCCGGAGGCCAAGGGAGTGTAATTTGCTGAGGAGGAGCAGGTGGTCAACTGTGTCAAAGGCAGCAGAGAGGTCTAAAAGTATGAGTATGGAGTAGTGGCCATTGGTTTTGGCAGTTATTAGGTCATTGGTGATTTTTAGTAGGGCAGTTTCAGTAGAATGTTGTAGGCGGAAGCCAGACTGTAGGGGGTCGAGAAGGTTGTTGTCCGTGAGGTAGCGACTCATTTGGTCATGAACAAGGCGTTCGATGAGCTTAGAGGCAAACGGGAGCAGGGAGATAGGTCTTAAGTTATTCAAACAGGTGGGGTCTAGTGAGGGTTTTTTGAGTATGGGGGTAACCAGTGCATGTTTGAGCAGGGAAGGAAAGGTGCCGGAGGAGAGGGAGAGGTTGAAGATGTGGGTTAGGGAGTTGAGGATAGAGTGGGAAGGTGGTCGCAGTAATTGAGAGGGGACAGGGTCCAGGAGACAGGTAGTGAGGTAGGCCATGGAGAGGAGTTTATCAACTTCTTCTGTGGTAACTGGGCAAAAGGATTAGAGTATTGAGTGTGGTGTTGGACCTGATATGTTGGGTAGGGGAGGAATTTGAATGCTGGATATCTCCTTGCGAATTGTGTTGATTTTGCTATTGAAGTGGTTGGCAATATGTTGAGCGGTAAGCAAGTTGGTGGGTGGGGGCAGTGGGGGGTGAAGTAAGGAATTAAGGGTAGAAAAGAGTTGACGAGGTTTGGATGAGAGGGTTTTGATGAGAGTGTTGTAATAGGTTTGTTTAGCAGTGTGGAGGCAGGAGTTGTATTTGAGAAGGGCAGATTTGTAGAGGGTAAAATCTTGCAGGGATTTAGATTTACGCCATGCTCGCTCAAGAGCACGGCTGTGTCTCTTGAGACTTCTGGTGTCGTCTGTTTGCCAGGGTTGTGGCAGATGGGGCCCGGTTCTGCGTGCAGTGGCGTCACTAGGGTTGATGTCACCTGGTGCGGTAATACATGGTGTCACCCCCCCACCCCCCGGCACTAAGCAGGCTAGTGGGTCGGTGTGGTTCTCCCCCCCCCCTTAACCTACCACAATAGATGGAGCTGGGATGTGATTGGGGGGATGGATGGAGCCGGAATTGGATCAGGGGGAAGGATGGCGCACGGATGGGATCAGGGGGGTGGATGACGTGGGGATAGGATGAGGGGGGATGGATGGAGTGGGTATGGGATCAGGGGGGGATGTATGGAGCCAGGATGGGATTGAGGAGATGGATGGAGCCGGGATGGGATCAGGATCAGGGGGGATGGCTGGAGCGGGTATGGGATCGGGGGCTGGGTGGAGCTGGGAAGGGATGGGGGGAATGAATGGAGCCAGGATGTGATTGGGGGAATGGATAGAGCGGGGATGGGATCGGGGAAATAGATGGAGCCGGGATGGGATTGGGGATGGGATCAGGGGGGATGGATGGAGCAGGTATGGGATCAGGGGGACTGAAGAAGCCGGAATAGGATCGGGGGGATGGATGGAGATGGGATGGGATCAGGGGGGGTGGCTGGAGCGGGTATGGGATCGGGGGCTGGGTGGAGCTGGGAAGGGATGGGGGGAATGAATAGAGCCAGGATGTGATCAGGGGAATGGATAGAGCGGGGATGGGATTGGGGGAATAGATGGAGCCGGGATGGCATTGGGGATGGGATCAGGGGGGATGGATGGAGCAGGTATGGGATCAGGGGGATGGATGAAGCCGGAATGGGATTGGGGGGATGGATGGAGACGGAATGGGATCAGGGGGGATGGATGAAGCTGGGTTGGGATCAGGGGGGATGGATGGAGCCGGAATGGGATCGGGGGGATGGATGAGCGGGTATGGGATTGGGGGATGGATGGAGCGGGGATGGGATCAGGATCAAGGGGGATGGATGCGCGGGTATGGGATCAGGGGGATGGATGAGCGGGTATGGGATCAGGGGGATGGATGAGCGGGTATGGGATCAGGGGGATGGATGAGCGGGTATGGGATCAGGGGGATGGATGAGCGCGTTTGGGATCAGCTGGATGGATGAGTACGTATGGGATCAGTGGGTGGGTGGGTGGAGCTGGATGGGATTAGGGGGTGGATGGAGCCAGAATGGGATTTGGGGGGTGGATGGATCCGAGATAGGATCTTTGATTTGGGGGGGGGGTGAAAGGATATGTGCTAGGGGGTGCTTTGGGAGGGGAGAGGAATTGCGCTGGGGGGGGGTCAAACTTCAAATCTGCCCCCTCCTACTTCTAGTACAAGTCCTCTCCATCCCAAAACAAAGAGTACCCCCTAGCACCTATTCTCTAACCCCCCTAAAAGCACTCCTGGCAGCATAATTGTTACCTGCCAATGCCCCCAACCACTATGTCCCCCTCCTCTGCAACACTCCTGTTGCATACCTCAGGGCAGGTGCTGTAGTATGGATGGTGTCCCTCCACATCCTCAGGTCTTCCTCCCTGCCTGTGTACACGTCAGAGCCAAGTCAACTCAGCCAAGGAGGAAGCTGCAGTGAGTGCAGCCGCGGCCGCGCCATGTGGAGGTGTGTGTGGGGACGGTCGGATCCCGGGCAGCCAGTCTATTTCTGCCTCCCCCACTCTCCCCGCACATCGCATGGAGCAGAGGAGAGGAGATCCTGGAAGGGAAGGAGGGAGCCAAGGCGGCGGCGCCCCTCTCAATGCGGCGCCGGTGCCAGTCTGAGCCAGGTGTCAGCCTCTGGCGGGTGTCACCCGGGTGCGGGCCGCACCCCCATAGCAACGCTACTGTCTGCGTGTAGAAAGAGGAGCAAGTACGTCTAGGGAGGATGACAACGTGGTGTTGTAGATGGAAGTGGTTAGGTCTGGGCAGGACAGGGGTGCGATTTTGTCATAAAGGCCATCAGTAGCGTGAAGAAGGGAAGGTTTGAGGTTGCGAAGCTTCCTGCGGTTAGTGGTTTGTGGGTTGGCAGCATGGGATGTAGGAGACAAGGAGAGTGTGATACAGATAAGGTTGTGATCAGAGAGAGGAAAGGGTGCGTTAGAGAGATTGCAGGGAGTGCAACGATGGGAGAATACAAGGTCGAGAGCGTTGCCGTTGGAGTGAGTGGTGGTTTGTGTCCATTGTGTTGGGTTAAAAGAGGGGGTTAGGTTGAGTAGTTTAGAAGTGGTAGCATTATTAACATTGATTGAAATGTTAAAGTCACCTAGGATGATGACAGGCACTTCGGATGAGAGAATTTGCACCACACATGTTAGGTATCATCACAAATGGAGAGCAATAATTCTAGGGCCGTCATTCAGGGTTAAAGCTCTTGGCTCCTCCTCTTCTTTGTGTGCCCCCATGATATTTTAGGGAGCAGAGGAGATCCTCATCTTATATAGCCAACTGTCCGGTTTTTTCAAGCACTGGCCAAGGAACGTCAAAGGTTCTGGTGGTCAGTAACGTTGGGCAGGAATAAGCAGATGTCTCCCTCTTAAAGTGGTTTTCTGCCCCCACCCACCCCCTCCAAAAATTAGGTCAGCAGCTACACACACTGTAGCTGCTGACTTTTAATAATAGGACACTTACCTGTCCTGGAACCCAGCGATGTCGGCACCCCAGCCGATGTTTCCATCGTCTGCCGGGTGGTGCCGCCACCATTGACGGTGAGGGAACCTGGCAGTGAAACCTTGCGGTTTCACAGCAGGGTCCGTACTGTGCATGCTCAAAGCGCGCTGCGCTTTTTTACTGGCCTGGCAGCGGGGGAAGGAGGAGGGGGCCGAACTTGTGAGCGAGGTGCGACTAGAACTGGGGCCAGGGTAACTGTCAAAAACGGGTACCCGCTCCCCCCTCCCACTGAAAGGTGCCAAATGTGGTATCGGAGGGGAGGATCAGATAAGAGGAAGTTCCACTCTTGTGTGGAACTCAAACTTTAAAGGGATATCTGTCCAATGTAAAGCCAGCCTTATAGGGCTCTTTGTGCTAAAAGCAACCAATAAGAATTCATCTTTCAGCGTCTATATAGAGCAATCTTAGTGAAATACGGAATTTTGCACATTAAAGCCTGTTAATCGTTACATTTAGTTTTCTGTCCTTTTGTCGTCTCAGCACAGTGAAAGGGATAACACAAAGACGAATTCGGACTCGAGACTACCGGACCCCCATCAGCACCCGAGTGTTTGCAGGTTGGGATTTCTGTGTACGAGGAGCTGGGACGTCATTGCTTAAGCAGCGAAGCCTCAGCAATGACTTAAAGGTGAGCTTTGGGTGGAATTATTTTGCTAAACACAGGAGGATTTAACGTGTCGGTGTTTATAGACACAAATCAGCGATCGTTATCTTGATATTAAGATTCTCGTTGGTTTCTGTGTTATTTGCAATTACATTAATGATATTCATATTGTTTCTTGTGCACCCTTGTAGACTTCTTCTGGGGAAAGGTGGGGGGGTGATAAATGGCCCTCCCCACAGGATATTATGCTACATAAGAGAACCGGAACCTTCGCTGAGTGGAAAAGTGGGATTGATAATAAAGTTAGCAGTGCCTCCACCCAGGACATTGCCTCTGTGAATAGAGGGGATCCCCTTCCTGGGAAATTATCAAGAATCCAATCAAAGTAATTGGGAGCAAAAGAACCACTGCAACCAGCATAAAGCATTAACCATAAATATGTAGATGTACACCAGTGTAGAAATAATACAAGCTTTATATAGGAAGAGATTAATAACCAATGTAAAAATTGGATATTATCAGCAAAGGGCCCGATCGGAGTTCTGGTGGAATTGTGCCCATATACCCGGGTATATAATGTTATTAATAAAGATCCGTCCATTGATGGCCGCAGCAAAGTCCAGTTGCAGGGGCCCCCCTGAAGATGATCATGATGAAGCATCCATCTGAAGACAGAATCAGTGATGGTGGGGGAGATGCTCCAATCATTGTCCAACCAGCCTGGAACGGAGCTTCTCACCAGCAGAAACCGTGGTGTAACACTAGAATTCAGAGTCAGCTTATCCATTCTGTTTCTTAGTCCCTAGAAGCATCTAATCTGTCATGCAACCGGACCTCTAACTAAATGTGGGCCGTCGGTTGCCTAACATGGCTCTAGGCGCCAGGGGTCTCCAAACTTTCTACACAAAATGCCAGTTTACTGTCCTTCAGACTTTAGGGGGGGCTGGACTGTGCCCAGTGGGAGTAAACCATGCCCCATCTTTGGTATTAGGTGGATAAATAATTGGTGTCAGTGGGAGGAGTAGTGCACTGTTGTTGGTATCAGTTGGATGAATGGCACCCCATTGTAGGTGTTAGTCCTCCATCATTGGTGTCAGTGGAAGGAATAGTGCCCCCATTGTTTTTTGTCAGTAGAAGGAGTAGTGCCCCATGATTAGTATCAGTGGAAGGAATACTGTTCCATTGTTGGTGTCAGTAGAAAGAGTAGCGCCCCATTGTTGGTGTCAATGGGAGGAACATCACCCCTTTGTTGTTGTCAGTGGAAGGAATAGCGCCCCATTGTTGGTGTCAGTGGAAAGAATAGTGCCCCATCATTGGTATTAGTGGAAGGAATAGCGCCGCATTGTTGGTGTCAGTGGAAGGAATAATGACTCCTGGGCTGCAGTTTGGAGACCTACTGGTCTAGGCCATGAATTTTTTCCTTCCCTCTAAACTTGAGCAGAGCCAGCACCTGCAAGTTTGCAATAGGGCGGGTGCCCTCAACGGGTCTGGAGCTTTTGGAGCGGCATTTTTCTTCTACGTGGTTACTGAGCCCTAAGCTAAAACTAACTATAGAGTCCCAGACCTGAAGGGCCAGGGTTAAGTAGAATAACAGGAGCTGCATAAAAAAATCCATTGCAATTAGCAGGTTCACCTACTAACATACAGCAAGATGTCCACTACACACAAACACTGTTTCACAAACCTCACTATCTGGCATAGTGCATGTGAGGTAACAACAAGGGGGCAGACTTCTGTAACTAGTCTTTAAATATATACACACTATATATACCCAGAAGATATGGGCAGCAATTGTAAACTATCAAACTCAGGAACACTTGCCAAATAATCCCTGCTTCTGGTCTGGATTCAACAGCAGCTCTTCCATGGAAGGACATGTGGTGCCAGACCTTCTCTCCCTAATTCCTTCCTCTGGGGTTTCCTACCCAGCAACCCAGAGACAGGACGTGACATACATAATTAACTCTGTGATATTAAGCAGCCAGTTAATTACAAATACAGGCAGTAGAGGGCAACAAATCCCTACACATACCTCACACAAGTACATGCTTTATATTCAGTATTTATAATTATTTTTTAGATTTTTGTGTCTTTTGAACAAGGCGGATTATTGGAAAGTCTTTGGTGTAATGCTTTCCCTTCTTTTCAGTCTCACCTGGCAGAGGAGTGTTGGTATTGGAAGAACTCACAAATGTCTGTTAATGAAAGGGTGCGTGTCCTCATCCTTCGTGTCCTGCTGAACTGTGTCATCCTGGCAATGATGGCGGGCGGATTCTATTGTATATATGCTGCCACTGGTGTCTCTCAGGATTATCAGCAGGTAAGTACTGCAGAATAGTTGAGAGCAACCCCCCCGCTAGCGGCCAAAAAAGGGTTAAAAGCGCCCGCAAAGCGCAGCTGCCGAGGAGCTTTGCAGGCGCTTTGGCGGCACTGCTCATTGATTTCAATGGGCAGGAGAGCTTTAGGAGCAGTGTATTCAAAGATGCTGCTGGCAGGACTTTTTTTGACGTCCTGCCAGCCCAGCGCCCACACTCGGGCTTTCACACTGGGATTACAGATGAGGCATTTTTCAGGCGCTATTTTTAGCGCTAACGCGTCTGAAAAACGCCTCCAGCGTGAAAGGGGTCTTAGTGTCACTGGTTCCCAAAAAAGTGTCAGGTGTCCGGTTTGTCCGCCGCAATGTCGCAGTCCCGATAAAAATCGCTGATCACCACCATTCCTAGTAAAATAAATAAATAAATAAATAAAAATGCCATAAAAATATCCCATAGTTTTAGACCCTATAACGTTTGCGCAAACCAATCAATATACGCTTTTTGGGATTTGTTTTACCACAAATGTGTAGCAGAATACATACTGGCCTAAATTTTTGAAGACATTTTTTTATTGGATGTGTTTTATAACAGAAAGTAAAAAATATGTATTTTTTTTTTCTCAAAATTGTTGCTTTTTTTGTTTATAGCGCAAAAAAATAAAAACTGCAGAGGCGATCAAATACCACCAAAAAGAAAGCTCTATTTGTGGAGGAAAAAAAGAACATCAATTTTATTTGTGTGCAATGTCGCACGATCGCGCAATTGTCAGTTAAAGTAGCGCAGTGCCGTATCGCAAGAAAAATGGCCTGGTCTTGAAGGGGGTAAAACCTTCCGGGGCTGAAGGGGTTAATAAGGGGCACGGAGGAGCTCAGCTATGATGAAAGATTAACTGGACTAAATGTATTCACCCTTATGCCTAGTACACAGGGGCTGAATGTCGGGAGACAATAGCCGGTTCAATGAAAAACCGTCCGACATTCGGCCCGTTTGTATGGCAGCCGGTCCGACAGAAGCAGATCAGGAAAATCAGCAGCCGATCAGCGGGCATTGGCTGGAGGCCGTCCCGCTGGGTTGAACAGAAAAAAAAAAAATGATTAGTGTGTACCAGGCTTTAAGAAGAGGCAACTTGGACTGTTGATCCAGAGAAGGAAGATCCAGTTGCTTTTGGGGATTAGGAAGGATTTTTCGCTTGTTAGAGGAATTTGGACTTTATTTTATAGGTTTTTTTTTTTTCACCTTCCTCTGAATCAACTGTGGGTTCAGGGGTTTTATTATATTGAATTATTTTTGTTGGTCTTTTTTTCATCCTGTCTACGTGACTATCTTTTCTTTGTCCTTCAGAAGTCAGGTAATCCAGTTGCTGGACTGGTGATCCAGTTTCTCGCCCCGATTGTCATCTCGCTGGTTCTCTTTATCTTGCCCCGGTTCTTCATGCTGCTGGTGAAATTTGAGGGTCAGTCACCCCGTGTGGAGATCACCCTCACCCTTATCAGGTCAGTCATACAAATGATTGTAGATTCATTATACCGCATATACTAACCACATTCATACCTCTGCCCTCTCCAAAACAAAATTGCAAATGTATTCATTGAATGATAGCCATCATCATTCAACCCACTTCCTGTAAGCTCAGGTTGTCATAGACACACCCCTCGGAAGCGTGTCTCCAGCCTGGGCTCATAGGACAATAGCGCAGAGAGCTACGCTGATCTCATACTGTCAGTGATGTTATCTTTGATGTTGAATCACCGCCTTACCCTTCCCACCAATCCCATCATCGTCTCACCGTTCCCACCAACCTCTTTACGGCATCACCCTTCCATTTATCCCACCACCGCCTTACCCTTCCACCAACCTCATCACTTCATTACCCTTCCCACCAACTCCATCATCTCGTTATCCTTCCCACCAACCCCATCACCACAATACCATTCCCACCAACCCCATCACCGCATCACCCTTCCATTTATCCCACCACCGCCTTACCCTTCCACCAACCTCATCACTTCATTACTCTTCCCACGAAATCCATCACCTCATTATCCTTCCCACCAACCCCATCACCACAGTACCATTCCCAGCAACCCCATCACCGCATCACCCTTACATTTATCCCACCGCCGCCTTACCCTTCCATCACTTCATTACTCTTCCCACCAGCTCCATCACCTCGTTATCCTTCCCACCAATGCCTTCACTTCATTAGCCTTCCCACCAACCCCATTACCACAGTACCATTCCCATTAACCCCATCACCTCATAACCCTTCCCACCAACCTCATCACTTCATTACCCTTCCCACCAACTCCATCACCGCCTTTCCCTTCCCACCAACCCCATTATTGTCTCACCCTTCCCACCAACCCAACCGCATCACTCTTCCACTTATCCCACCACCATATTACCCTTCTCACCAACCCATCACCCTTCCCACCAACCCCATCCCCTCAATATCCTTCAGATCAGTGCCTTCACTTCATTAGCCTTCTCACCAACCCCATCACCACAGTACCCTTCCCACTCACCCATCACCTTATTACTGTTACCAACCACTCCATCACCTCATTAACCTTCCCACCAACCCCATTACTGCCTTACCTTTACCACTAGTCCCTTTACCGCCTTACCCTTCCACCAACCTCATCACTTCATTACCCTTCAGACCAGTGCCTTCACTTCATTAGCCTTCTCACCAACCCCATCACCACAGTACCCTTCCCACCCACCCATCACCTTATTACTCTTACCAACCACTCCATCATCTCATTAACCTTCCCACCAACCCCATTACCGCCTTACCCTTCCACCAACCTCATCACTTCATTACCCTTCCCACCAACTCCATCATCTCGTTATCCTTCCCAGTTCCCACCAACCCCATCACCACAATACCATTCCCACCAATCCCATCACCGCATCACCCTTCCATTTATCCCACCACCGCCTTACCCTTCCACCAACCTTATCACTTCATTACTCTTCCCACCAACTCCATCACCTCATTATCCTTCCCACCAACCCCATCACCACAGTACCATTCCCAGCAACCCCATCACCGCATCACCCTTCCATTTATCCCACCACCACCTTACCCTTCCATCACTTCATTACTCTTCCCACCAGCTCCATCACCTCGTTATCCTTCCCACCAATGCCTTCACTTCATTAGCCTTCCCACCAACCCCATCACCACAGTACCATTCCCATTAACCCCATCACCTCATAACCCTTCCCACCAACCTCATCACTTCATTACCCTTCCCACCAACTCCATCACCGCCTTACCCTTCCCACCAACCCCATCATCATCTCACCCTTCCCACCAACCCTACCGCATCACCCTTCCACTTATCCCACCACCATATTACTCTTCTCACCAACCCATCACCCTTCCCACCAACCCCATCACCTCATTATCCTTCAGACCAGTGCCTTTACTTCATTAGCCTTCTTACCAACCCCGTCACCACAGTACCCTTCCCACCCACCCATCACCTTATTACTCTTACCAACCACTCCATCACCTCATTAACCTTCCCACCAACCCCATTACTGCCTTACCTTTACCACTAGTCCCTTTACCACATTACCCTTCCTGCCACTCGTATCTCTGTATTACCCTTCTCACCAACCCTTCACCACCTTATCCTTCCCGCCAACCCATCACCCCATTACCCTTCCTGCCACCCTTATCTCTGCATTACTCTTCCCACCCCCCAACCCCCCTCATTACCCCATTACCCTTCCCACCAACCCCATCACCGCAGTACCTTTACCCCCAGTCACTTCAACATATTACCCTTCCTGACACCCTTATCTCTGCATTACCCTTCCCACCAACTCCATTATCCCATTACCCTTCCTGCCCCCTTCATTCCTGCATTACCCTTCCCAACCGCATCCCCCCTTGTGCTTATCCAACCAACATATTACCCTTCCCACCAACCCCATCACCGCCTTACCCTTCTCACCGACCCATCACCCTATTACCCTTCCAACCAACCCCATCATCCTATAACCCTTAGTGGCACCCCCTTCACTGCATTACTCTTCCTGCCACACCTATCTCTCTATTACCCTTCTTACCAATCACCAGTAGGCCAGTACTCATATACTAGGCCTGGACCTCATCATTTGGTTGTGAGCTCTGCCTAGACCTTGGGTATGGTGGTAGTACCTGCAGTAGCAGTGGCTGGTTTAAACTGATTGAAATGCTGTCGTTGTGCTGAACTGCCCCATCCTCCCATCCAAGTCATCACTAGTATCACATAGCTGGTAGCAGAGCCTGATATTAAGTAGGAAAGCTTCATTTACAACCCTGAGTCCCTGATAGTATAGATAGGAGACGCAGACGTATAGAGTGGCACGACTGCCTGTAAGTCTTGCTAGCAGCAGGGCAGGTGTCCACCCTGGGCAGGTGAAGTCATCAGAAGGCTCCAGTAAGCAAGCGAGCTGGTAGGCAGCAGACTGAGGCAGGCTGGCACGGGTGACAGGGGGCAGCTGAGACGGTTGCTGGTAGCAGATAGTGGGTCAGCCAGAACAGCAGGGTGGTAGATGGATATTGATGACAGTAGGCAGAGTAGCAGGGTCAGGAAAGCCGGGTCATACACTGACAGCATGGATCGGGTACAGGGCACAGGGAGAACCGTGGTCAGGAAACAAGCCAGGTATGGATCTGATCAGTGGAGCAGAAGCCAATGGAGCAGACAGAAGCGGAGGTCAGGGGACAAGCCGAGGTCAGTGCAGGCCAAGTTCAGAGAGTGGTCAAGACAAGCCGGGTCAGCAACTGGAATCAGGATACAGAATCAAAGGAACACAGGATACACATGAGGCTAAAGACAAAGCAGCACTGATCCTGAGCACAGGTCCAGTTTAAATAGCCCGTTTGGCGCCAACATCTGTCACAGGTGCACGTGAGCCCTGGCGCACATGGGTACGCGCGCTTAGGTATGCGCATTTGTATTAGCAAGTGCCCTAATTTCTGCGAGCAGGAACGGGAACATTTATTAGCCTGTGCACAGAAGTTTCGTGTAGAGGAGCCATCTTGTCTATTGGCATGCCCTTTCTTACAGCTATATTCCACAGCTGGATTAAGTAGTAAATGAATGGTGGCTTCCACTGCACTACACAGGTCCGGGGCAAAGCCTGCTACCCTCTGCCCAGCAGCACACATTACATTTTTTTGGCAGCCTAAACATTGCCAATGGCGCTAGCAGGTATTTACATAGAATAGTTTTTGTTAAAGCACCTCCAAGGCATTGGGGGGAAGAGTGGGTACCTGGGGTTGGGGGCCCTGTTAGGTAGGCTGTGTAGGCCCCATGATTACTAATGGTAGCGCTACTAACAGACATGTTTCACCTTTATTCTCCTTGCCCAGGTGTGTCTTCCTCAGGCTCGGAGCTCTGGGAATTTTCTTCTTTTCTCTGGGTCAGAAGTTTCTGTGCCTGGGTGGGAGTCCGGCGCCCTGTAAGACCTACGGCTACAACCCAGAATTCAAGGTAAAGCATGGTATGTTGTGTGTGGATTTTGGAGACCCTCTCCAGGAACCCCTGATAAGGCTCCTATCTCCCCCCCCCCCAAAGGGGGTGATCCCTCCAGCAGAGTATCCAGCTACATGGATGGCAGTATTTCCCCAGGGATTGAGCCAGGGGCTTGGAGGCAGCCCCTTTTATGTTGGTTGACCTGTAGGGGGCAGAAACCGGCATAAAATGGCAGGAAAAAACATTAACCCTTGCAGCCTAGTTACCTCAGCACACAGGTCAGCTTAAAGGGTATGTTCACCTCTGCAGAAAATCAGGTGAACTTACACTGGACCCCCTCCCCATCCCCCCAAGTCCTGCTGTACCTGAGTCCCGCGATCACCCACTGTGAGACATCAGGTCGCCGTTTCACCAGTCTGGGGATTTGACATCCCTGCGGCTTAATCTACGAAACGTAGCCCGTAAAGGTACGTATAGGAGGCATTCTAATTTACCAGGACATGCCTAGCCCGTCCTTGTCAGCGCTGGAGAAGAGGAGAGAAAGCCGCGGGGATTTCAAATCCCTGGACCGCGGTAAAGTGGCGACCTGAAGCGAGCCTCAGGTACAGCAGGACGGGGGGGGGGGTCGATGGGGAGGGGGTTCAGTGTAAGTTCACCTTGCAGATTTTCTGTAAAGGTGAACTTGCACTTTAACCACTTCAGCCCCGGAAGGATTTGCCCCCTTAACTACCAGGCCATTTTTTGCGATACGGCACTAGCTGAAAATTGCGCGGTCGTGTGACGCTGTACCCAAATAAAATTGATGTCCTTTTTTCCCGCAACGAGAGCTTTCTTTTGGTGGTATTTGATCACTTCTGCGGTTTTTATATTTTGCGCAATAAACAAAAAAAGACCGACAATTTTGAAAAAAAAAAAAAACAATATTTTTTATTTTCTGCTATAAAACACATCCATTAAAAAAAATCTAATTTCCCCATCAGTTTAGGCCAATTTGTATTCTTCTACATATTTTTGGTAAAAAAAAAAACCCCAGTAAGCGTATATTGATTGGTTTGCGCAAAAGTTATCGTGTCTACAAAATAGGGGAAAGATTTATGGCATCTTTATAATATATATATATATTTTTTACTAGTAATGGCGGCGATCTGCGATTTTTTTTTTTTTTTTTTTGCGGGACTGCGACATTGCAGTGGACAGATCGGACACCTAACTGACATTTTTGACACTTTTTTGGGAACCAGAGGACATTATTACAGTGATCAGCACTAAAAATCTGCACTGATATTGTACTAATGACACTGGCAGGGAAGGGGTTAACATCAGGGGGCGATCAAAGGGGTTAACTGTGTTCCCTCACTGTGTCTTTACTAACTGTATGGGGGGGGGGGGGGGGGGGGTGGGCTGCCTGGGACAACCAGATCTGTCTTAATGCATAGCAAAAAGAGAGGATCTCGGTGTCATCCCCTGACAGAACGGGGATCTGCCTTGTTTACTTCGGCAGATTCCCATTCTGCCTCTGCAGGGAACGGTTGCAGGCGGCCATCGAGTCCGGACCCGCTGATTGGCTCCCCCCCAAGCTGGCCGATCGGCGGCGTGTGCGCCCAGAGATCGCCGTGTACGAGCCCCAAGTACACCTATGGAGATTTGCGCAGCCGAGCCGACCTGCCGCTGTATAACGGCGGCGGCTGGTCGGCAAGTGGTTAAGGACACAGGAAGTCATAGAAACATTGTAACATTTGGCACCTGGCTGGCTCAGCTAATAGGAGGAAATGGCTCAGCCAAGGGAAATAGCTCTGATGGGAGCAGTGGGCGGGCTCTTGGGAGGAGTTATGCAAATATCAGAATGCCTTGCAGGGCTGGACTGGGACAAAAATTTGGCCCTGGACTTCACCCAGACTGGCCCACTTTGACAGGTCTCTCCCATGCCGGCTTGCCACCCAAGCCCCCCCCCCCCCCCACTAGCTATTAGCCTTTTACATTATTTCTCTTATAGGCAGTATCAGTGGGGAAGCTAGACATTATTTCACCTGGGGCAAAGAATCAGTTTGGCGCCCCCCCTAATGGAACAAGATTAGGCAGGAAAGTGAGGCCGCCCTCCTTCCAGATCGTATGATGAGCTTCTAAGTGTTGACTCCTGAGCATCATGTCTGTATTCAGGCGTGCTGCATAACTAGCTAGGGAGAGGAGGTGAGCACTGCGGGGGGGGGGGGGGGACAGAGGACTGGAGGGAGGCAGCGGTCCACTGTCACTGAAATCGGCCCACTGAGCCATCGGCCCACTGGGAAACTCCCTGTAGTCCCAATGGCCAGTACATGCCTGATGCCTTGATGGGTGGCTGTCAGTCTGGAGGAGTGGGCGTTCCTAGGCAGGCTGTATTTGTATACAGACCACCCTAGGTAATGTATTTCTATACAGACCACCCTAGGTAATGTATTTCTATACAGACCACCCTAGGTAATGTATTTGTATGCAGACCACCCTAGGTAATGTATTTCTATATAGACCACCCTAGGTAATGTATTTGTATACAGACCACCCTAGGTAATGTATTTCTATACAGACCACCCTAGGTAATGTATTTGTATGCAGACCACCCTAGGTAATGTATTTCTATATAGACCACCCTAGGTAATGTATTTGTATACAGACCACCCTAGGTAATGTATTTCTATATAGACCACCCTAGGTAATGTATTTGTATACAGACCACCCTAGGTAATGTATTTGTATACAGACCACCCTAGGTAATGTATTTGTATACAGACCACCCTAGGTAATGTATTTGTATACAGACCACCCTAGGTAATGTATTTCTATACAGACCACCCTAGGTAATGTATTTCTATACAGACCACCCTAGGTAATGTATTTGTATGCAGACCACCCTAGGTAATGTATTTCTATATAGACCACCCTAGGTAATGTATTTGTATACAGACCACCCTAGGTAATGTATTTGTATACAGACCACCCTAGGTAATGTATTTCTATACAGACCACCCTAGGTAATGTATTTCTATATAGACCACCCTAGGTAATGTATTTGTATACAGACCACCCTAGGTAATGTATTTGTATACAGACCACCCTAGGTAATGTATTTGTATACAGACCACCCTAGGTAATGTATTTGTATACAGACCACCCTAGGTAATGTATTTCTATACAGACCACCCTAGGTAATGTATTTCTATATAGACCACCCTAGGTAATGTATTTGTATACAGACCACCCTAGGTAATGTATTTGTATGCAGACCACCCTAGGTAATGGCCACATGTGATGCTGGGCCTCCATAATTGATTAGTTGAAATCCAATAGACATGTGCAATTCGTTAATTCCGAAATGTCCAAATTTCAGAATTTTTCAATTTCTGAAATCTCTGAATTTCCAAAAATTCGGAATTTCGGAAATTGGAAAATTTCGGAAATTGCAAAATTCGGAAGTTCGAAATTCCGGAAGTTTGGAAATTCGAAATTTCAGAAATTCGGAATCCTGGAGATTTGAAAATTCGGAAATTTGGAAATTTGAAAATCCGAAAATAAGAATGAAAATCTGAAAATTCAAAAGAATGAAAATCCGAAAACTCGAAAATCTGAAATAACTAACTAATAATAACTATTAAATTATAGAGATTGGAATTTCCTTTCAAATTTGGCTGTTCGTGAATGTAACGAGTACGAATTTATCCGAAGTTACGAATTATCTAAACTAACGAATGCCGTATCTAAAAGAATGGAATGTAATGATCTAATAATAATAAATAATACTGATAAAACCTTTTTTATTATTATTATTTTTTTTTTTTTCTCAAACAAAAAGTTTTATTAAGATTGAATAAGTGTATACAGTTCCAGAGCACATACAGCAGTTTACATGGCAGAAGTCACATCTTACATATGTATTAGGATAAGGAGCAAAAACAATATATAAAAATAAGTACAGAAAAAAGGGGGTACATACTCCATTGCATCGGATAAAGAGAAAACAAAGAGGAGAAAGGAGAAAACTTAACCTCTCATCAGAAAAATCCTTCCGTGAGCTATCCACACTCCTCCAATGGATCATTTGCTTATTACCTCTTAGCATACTGGCTAATTATATAGTGCATAACATATATCCCATAGGAATTGAGGTTAATGAGGGCCGCTTTTAGAATAAGCGATCATATATCAAATCTATTGGCGCTAGACCTGGTGTATCCAACCATGGAGCCCATAGTTTCTCATATTTTTGTGTCGCTCCCCTATGCTGGTAAATAATTTTTTCCATACGGATTGTGGCCCCCATTTGTGTAATCCATTCTTGTACCGTGGGAGGACACGTGGACCTCCAGTGCCTGAGGATAAGTAGGCGGGCCTGAAACAAAGCTCTTCTGATAGCCTGTCTAAGGATATCCTCAGTCAGTAGATCATCCACAATCCCCAGCAGACATGGCTTTGGATCCAAAGGTATCGCTATTTGGAAAACTCTATTAATGGTGTTAATGACCTCGTTCCAATAGAGGTGCAATTTTGGGCATCTCCACAGGAGGTGTATGAGATCTCCATGGTCTCTGGAGCATCTGGTGCAGGTGGGATCAGTGCCCAAACCCATACGGGCCAGTCTAGCCGGTGTGTAGTGCACTCTGGAAATAATATAGAGCTGTGAGAGCTTTTGAGCAGCATTTAATGAACACGTGGAAACCGCCAGCAGGGCTTCCTCCCACTGTTCCTCCTCAAAGGAGCCAACATCCTGTTCCCAGTGGGACACGACCCTCAGAGGCGCGTCCCCTAGGAAAAGGTTCAGAAGCATGGTATAGCAGTCAGATATAAAACCTTTATAAGTGGTTATGGCAAGTAGGTGGTTGAAAATAGGAGTGGGTTGCAGGTTCCAAATATCGGGGCCCCTTTGTGCATCTATTGCATGTTTAAGTTGTCTGTAATAGAAGAGCATAGAGCCCGGCAATTGAAAGGCCTCCCCGAGCTCCGAGAAGGGTCTCAATTTACCATCTCTAATTATGTGTACCATGTGGGACACCCCGTATTGTTGCCATTTGGGTCCGTAGGGTATTTTAGCTATTTCTGAATAGTGATTGTTTTCCCAGATGGGGCTATACCTGGTGAAGCCCTCCACCCCTTGTAGCATCCTGACCTTGTTCCAGATTTTCTGCATAAGTGCATAAGTTGGGAAAAGTTTATTAGATTTGTTATATTGTAAGGCCTCTAATCCATCCGCAACCTCTCTCCTGGAAGTGAACCAGAGTATGTGGGCCGAAGGGTCTCTCAGGTTCATCTCCAGGTCCTCCCCGGGGCCTATGGCTCTAGCAATGTGCTGTAGCTGGGAGGCTAAATAATACACCCAGGGGTTAGGCAATGCTAAACCTCCATTGTCTTTAGGACGTTGTAGCTGTTCTAGTTTAATTCTAGGAGGCTTTGAAAGCCATATAAATGAACGGAAGAGGGAGTTGATGATTCTAAACTTTTTCAGAGTAATAACCATTGGAGAATTGTGGAGCACATATAGTAGTTGTGGCATAAGAATCATCTTTATTAAGTTTATTCTGCCTACTTGGGACAGCTTTAATTTACTCCACACTTTGACCCGATCCCGACATCTATTGATCAATGGGGTTAGATTAAGATTCACATAGTCTAATATATGGGCTGTAATCTGTATACCCAGATATTTGAAGGATGTCGAGACTGGTATGTCCTGCATATTTTGTTGGGTTGTGGGCGGGTCACGGTCCAGAAGCAGCAGAGAGGACTTGGTCCAGTTAATAACTAAACCTGAGTATTTCCCGAACTGTTTAATCACACTCATTGCCTCTGTCAGTGAGTTAGATGTATCACCCAGTAGCAGCATGGTGTCATCTGCATACATAATTACCTTCTCCTGAATGTCTCCGTATCTAAAACCCTGTATCAAGGGATTAGCGCGTACCGTAGCCGCTAGGGGCTCTATAGCCATAGCAAACAGGAGCGGAGACAGGGGGCACCCCTGCCTCGTACCCCTGTATAGTTTAAAGGGTGATGAAATCCTTCCTCCCTCTCTAATGGCCACTATAGGAGACGAGTAGAGTAACCGCACCCACTTGATAAAGTCTTCCCCAATTCCAAATTTTCGCATCACTGCCCATAGATAGTCCCATTCGACGCTATCAAACGCCTTGTGGGCGTCCAGTGACAGCAACGCTCTATCTCCCCTATTGTCCGCCTGGGATTGGATATTGAGGAAAAGTCTGCGGAGGTTTATCGCGGTCGACTTTTGGGGCATAAATCCGGACTGATCCGAGTGGATTATACTGGATATGACTTTATTCATGCGGATTGCTAATGCTTTGGCTAATATCTTTACATCAGTTTGTAAAAGAGATATAGGGCGGTATGACCCCGGGTCGAGAGGGTCTTTATTGGGTTTTAGTATCAAAACTATATTTGCTCTAGTCATTGATTGAGGGAGGCTGCCACTCTGCTTCGCTGCATTAAATACCTTCAATAGACGTGGAAGTATAAGCTCGCCATATTGTTTGTATACCTCGATGGGGAGTCCATCGTCACCCGGGGCCTTGGAATTGGGGAACAAACTGGTCGCCAACTGCAGTTCCTCAACAGTCAAAGGGGCGTCAAGTTCCCCCCTAGCTGCCATTTGTAAACAGGGGAGCTGAATATTATCCAGATATTCGGTTAAGGAGTCTAGGGTATATGTTTGTTTAGACTCATAGAGGGAGGAATAAAATTCCACTAGTTCTGCTAAGATTTGGTCCGGGGCATTGGTCAGCCCACCAAGATGTGTACGTAAGGCCCCAATTGAGGGGGAAGTTTGATGGGCATGGGCAATGGTTGCTAACAGGCGTCCAGTGTGCTCCCCCTCCTCGTAATATGCTGCTTTATGGAAAAATCTCTTTCTCTCTGCTGTAGATGTCGTGATTTTATACAACGCATCTTGCGCAGAGAGCCACGCCTCTTTATTACTTTGGGTTGGATCTGTGATAAATTTGCTCTCCAGTTCTTTTGCCATGTTTTCAATTCCCTCCCTCTGAGCATGTGTCTTTCTCTTAACAGCTTGAATTTCAGTTATAAATAGGCCTCTCAGGACAGCCTTAAAGGCTTCCCAATTCACAAGCCATTGTTCGTCAGCCTCATGTAGGCGCCAAAAATCTATTATATGAGATTCTATCTGCTCATGGGAAGGGAAGAGACTCAGCCAAAAAGCGTTCATTTTCCATGGGGCTTTTGCCATCGTGGAAGGGGGGCGCACCTCTAGAGTTGCTATCAATGGGGAGTGATCCGACACACTCCTAAGAGCATAAGTCACCTCAGAGATGTGTCGTTCAGCTGCACTAGAGCATAGGCATAAATCTATCCTTGATAGTGATGCATAACTCTTTGAGAAACAGGAAAACTGTTTTACCCCCGGGTTTTTGGCTCTCCATGGGTCCCTCCATCCCACCTCCTCAATAAATTTCCCCAGAGCCGTGCGGTGTACTCCCCTCCCTCCCATCACAGGCGGGTGCTTATCTAGTACTGCGTCTGTATAATTGTTGAAGTCCCCGAAGACATACAGTGGCGTCTCCGGATACTTCATTTGGAACGTCACCAGGGACCTCAACACTAGATTATTGTACGGCGGGGGTACATATACAAATGCCAGTATACATTTAAAGGAAAACAATTTACAACATAAAAATACATATCTCCCCTCATCATCCAACTCAGAATCTAACTCTACAAAATCTATGGAGCCAGGTACCAGTACACTCACACCCCGAGAATAAGAGGTGTGAGTGGAGTGATATGCCTTACCCACCCATCTAAAATTAATGCGTGACAGAGAATCAGCAGTAAGGTGGGTCTCTTGTAAAGCACATATAGCCGGGAGACGTTTCCTCAATAAGGATGATACCATCGTCCGCTTTAGGGGGTCCTGCAAACCCCGAATGTTCCAAGAAAGGACAGTTACTGTCGTCATTTTTGGGTGTCTAGTTGGAAAATAACAGGGTAAAGCAACATAGAGCCCCCCTGATTCCCACCCATGGGGGGGGGGAGGACCATCACGCAGTACCCAGCAGGGGCCAAGAAGTGACGTGACTGCCAATGCAAGAAAAAGAAAGTTACCGCTCTATCCAAGGACCGTAATACCTCGATTGCTCTGGAACAAACTTGTGTGTAGAAGTATCGTAAAACGCACAACGGTGCATAAATCGAACAAAAGTGCCTCTTCTGACCTGGATTATCCATCAATATGCACTTGTCGTATTGAAAGGCAACTTTTTTTTGTAATCCACGACACCGGTGTGTCAACTGATATACCGAAACTGTGTGGGACAACCGGTCCCTCCAAACAACAATGACATATTTTCTGGTACTTGCTGGGAAGTACAATGCCATGATCCATCTTGTCATCGAACTCGCATTTTTGTAGAGAATGAATCAATATATGTTTCCGGCACAACCCTCCTCCGAGGGGAAAAGAAAGGGATAGATCCCTGGGCCTTTGTTAGGGATGTCAATCTATCTCCGCTTCTGGTCTCCTATCCTGACGAAGCTCATTTTCATTAGCATCTAGCCAATCCGCAGCCTCCGCCGGGTGTTCAAAGAAATATGCTCTGCCTCTCAATGTAACTTTGAGTTTTGCAGGATATAACATTGCATAAGAGGCTTGTACTCTCTGCAGTCGTTTTTTAATTTCCGAGAACCGCGCGCGGTTCTTCTGGACTGCAGCTGAGAAATCTGGGTAGAATGAAATCCGCGTGCCATTGTACTGGACATTCCTCTTTTCTCTGGCTAGTTTCAGGATAATTTCCCTGTCTCTATAATTCAGGAGACGGGCCAGTATTGGGCGGGGGGGGTTTCCTGGCGGGAGAGGTCTGGCAGGTATTCTGTGAGCTCTTTCCACCGCATACAAGTGAGTGAAAGCCTCCTTGCCAAATATTTCAGCCATCCATTGTTCTATGAATTGCGTGGGGTCACGGCCCTCCACCTTTTCCGGTAAGCCAACTATGCGCACGTTATTGCGCCTGAGGCGATTTTCAAAATCCTCAGCGCGGGTATCCGTAGCTCTTGCTAGACGTGTGGTGGATTGGGAGTCTCTAATCAGTGTAGGTAGTTTATCCTCAAGCTCACTTATTCTGCTTTCTGCAGCAGTGGTACGCTCTCGAATTTTCTGAATATCTTGTCTGATGAGACTAACCTCCTCCTTGAGGCCACCAAATCGTACTTGTAGATTGTTTACAGAGGCTGTACATTTGTTAACTGCTTTTAAAATGTCTGCCAGTGTGGGCTGTGCACCCCCCTCCTCCTCCTCATGTTCTTCAGGCTCATCAGTTATAGCCTCACTATCCTCTCCCTGTATCAACATGGCCCCTGCTCCCTGTGCTTCCATACATTCTTCCTCCTCAGTGCTATTAAAGTCAGGGCATTCATTTAGTGACTGTGCTGCATCTAGGCCTGGTTTTTCAGACAGTTTTTGAGCATAGTACCTCATGTCCTTAGGGTGATCAGCGGAGCCATCCTTAGAGCCTTTCAGCTGCTTGTGCTGTCCCTCCTTCAGCTTGTCACGTTTCTGTGTGGACGGCGGAGCGGCGCCATGTTGAGGATCCATCCTGGAGCCTTCTCCTCTCTGTCCACGGGTCATCATGCCCTTCTGGTACACCGGAGCGGGCGCGGAATGTGCAGGGGGTTCTCCCCGTTCGATCTAGCCGAAAACGGGGGTAATAGAGTGCCGGTAACCGGATCAAATCAGGATCACTGCGGGAGCTCTGTGACTAGACGTCTGCTCACATGCCGCGCTGGCCACGCCCCCTTTATTATTATTATTTATTATTAATTTGTTCCATTCCATTTGTTTAGATGCGACATTCCTTATTTCGGATAATTCGTAACTTCAGATAAATTTGTATTTGTTACGTTCACAAACAGCCAAATTTGAAAGGAAATTCCATTACCTATAATGTAATAGTTAGTTATCAATAGTTAGCTATTATTTCGAATTTTACTGATTTTCTTTCTTGTTTTTCACATTTTTGAATTTTCCAATTTTTGAATTTTTGAATTTTCCAATTTTTTAATTTTTGAATTTCCAAATTTTTGAATTTTCGAATTTCCAAATTTTTGAATTTTCGAATTTCCAAATTTTTCATTTTTCGGATTTTCACATTTCCAAATTTTTTAGTTTTCAAATTTCCAAATTTTTCAATGTTCGAATTTCCAAATTTTTGAATTTTTGAATTTCCGATTTTCCACATTTTTGAATTTTCGAATTTCCAAATTTTTGAATTTCTGATTTTCCAAATTTTTGAATTTTTGAATTTTCGAATTTCCAAATTTTTGAATTTTCGAATTTCCGAATTTTTGAATTTCCGAAAAATACAAAAAAAACGAATGAAACTAAAACAAACATTTTTTGTCAGTGCACATGTCTAAAATCCAATGAATGAAAGGGGTGGACCAAGGAAAGGCTGGGGAGGAAAGAGCTAGATGCTGGACATCCGCCACCCACCCAGGCAGTCAGGCAGACTATCTGATTGGCTGCAGCTTCTAATGCACATTGTGAGAAGCTCACAGTGTGCAGTGATATCAGAGTATGCCATTTCAGTCCAGGAGGGGAGCCGCTACAACTGTGCGAGACTGATTGGAGGCCAGAGGTCACATTTAAATACAGATCTATGTTTTTTTACATTTTGCTCTCATTGGATATATTTGCTCTCTTCTCTGTACAGTGCTGGGAGACGTCGTTGGGACAGGAATTCTACAAGCTCTCCGTGTTCCAATTCCTCCAACTGGTGATGGAGTTCCTGCTTGTCCAGCTTCCCCGCAGGTAGAAACCCCCCCCCCCCCCCCCCAACAGTGGGCAGGATTAGGTCATGTGGGATATGCGGTAATCGCCAGGTGACCAATCAGAGATCATCGGTACCAAGCTTAAAAGATCTCCAACTATAACGCAAAGCAGGGAGATAAAACAGTCCCATCACTTAGTAAAATCAGCACATATTTCACGTTGTTAGGCACACATTGAGTGCCCGAGATGTTAACCCCTATCCCAGCCAGTGTCATTAGTACAGTGACAGTGTATAGTATTAGCACCGATCACCGTATTAGTGTCACTGGAGATGTCAGCGAAAGTTAGTCAGTTCCCACTCAGTGTCAATTAGTGTCAGATTTCCCACCTCACTATCACAGTCCCACTATAAATCGCTGATCACCACCATAAGTAGTATAAAAAAGATGAATAAATATGCCAGTATATAAAGTTGCCTTGAAAAAGTATTCATACCCCTTGGAATTTTCCACATTTTTTTCATGTTATAACCAAAACGTAAAGGTGTTTTATTGGGATTTTATGTGATAGACCAACACAAAGTGACACATAATTGTGAAGTGGAAGGAAAGTAATAAATGGTTTTCAATATTTTTTACAAATAAATATGTGAAAATTGTGTGGGGGGGGGGGCATTTGTATTCAGTCCCCTTTACTCTGATACCCCTAACTAAAATCTAGTTGAACAAATTGCCTTCAGAAGTCACCTAATCAGTAAATAGAGTCCACCTGTGTGTAACTTAATCTCAGTATAAATGCAGCTGTTCTGTGAAGCCCTCAGAGGTTTGTTAGAGAACTTTAGTGAACAAACAGCATCATGAAGGCCAAGGAACACACCAGACAGGTCAGGGATAAAGTTGTGGAGAAGTATAAAGCAGAGTTAGGTTATAAAAAAAATCCCAATCTTTGAACATCTCACGGAGCTCTGTTCAATCCATCATCAGAAAATGGAAAGAGTATGGCACAACTGCAAACCTACCAAGACATGGCCGTCCACCTAAACTGACCGGCCGGGCAAGGAGAACATTCATCAGAGAAGCAGCCAAGAGGTCCATGGTAACTCTGGAGGAGCTGCAGAGATCCACAGCTCAGGTGGGAGAATCTGTCCACAGGACAACTATTAGTCGTGTTCTCCACAAATCTGCCCTTTATGGAAGAGTGACAAGAAGAAAGACATTGGTGAAAGAAAGTCATAAGAAGTCCTGTTTGCAGTTTGTGAGAAGCCATGTGGAGGACACAGCAAACATGTGGAAGAAGGTGATCTGTCAGATGAGACCAAATATGAACATTTGGCCTAAAAGCAAATTGCTATGTGTGGTGGAAAACTAACACTGCACATCACCCTGAACACACCATCCCCACCGTGAAACATGGTGGTGGCAGCATCATGTGGTGGGGATTCTTTTCTTCAGCAGGGACAGGGAAGCTGGTCAGAGTTGATGGGAAGATGGATGGAGACAAATACAGGACAATCTTAAAAGAAAACCTGTTAGAGTCTACAAAAGACTTGAGACTGGGGCGGAGGTTCACCTTCCAGCAGGACAACAACCCGAAACATACAGCCAGAGCTACAATGGAATAGTTTAGATCAAAGTATATTCATGTGTTAGAATGGCCCAGTCACAGTCCAGACCTAAATCACATTGAGAATCTGTGGCAAGACTTGAAAATTGCTGTTCACAGACGCTCTCCATCCAATCTGACAGAGCTTGAGATATTTTACAAAGAAGAAGAATGTGCAAAAATGTCCCTCTCTAGATGTGCAAAGCTGGTGGAGACATCCCCAAAAAGACTTGCAGCTGTAATTGCAGAGAAAGGCGGTTCTACAAAGTATTGACTCCGGGGGGCGCCATACAAATGCCCCCCCACACTTTTGACATATTTATTTGTATCATTTATAATTTTCCTTCCACTTCTCAATTATGTGCCACTTTGTGTTGGTCTATCACATAAAATCCCAATAAAATACATTTACGTTTTTGATTGTAACATGACAAAATGTGGAAAGTTATAAGGGGTATGAATACTATTTTAAGGCACCGTATACCATAGTTTGTATACTCTATAACTTTCGCACAAACCAATTAATATACACTTATTGGTATTTTTTTTTACCAAAGATATGTAGCAGAATACATTTTGGCCTAAATTTATGAAGAAATTAATTTTTTTTTTTTTAGTAGAACATATTGGGGTTTTTTTTCAAAATTTTCGGTCATTTTTTTCATTTATGTAATAAAAAAATAAAAACTGCAGAGGTGATCAAATACCACCAAAAGAAAGCTATATTTGTGTGAAAAAATATATATAAATATAATTTGGGTACAGTGTTGCATGACCGAGCAATTACCAGTTAAAGCAGCACGGTGATAAACAACTAGGCAACCGCCCTTAACTAATTCAGACTTTGTTTTATGTTACTCAACTAAATAAAAAGTAAAAAAAAAATTGTGCAAATAAAAACAAATTCTCCTCCCCAGATCACGTCAAAAAGTATCCATACAAATAAATATTCTCATAAATTGCAAACATTCAGAACAAAAATCCCCAAACAATTAATTAAATATGTTACTATGTTATAAAGTGCAAGTGCTCAAACAAACAAACAAAAAAAATCATCAATAAATAAAAAAATTCATCAATGCCGAAAGTTCATAAAAGTGCAAAAAAAGTTGTGCAATAAAAGACCTTCTTTTTCTAGCTTATGATAAACATAGAAAAAAAGTGCAAAAAGTGCTTCAACAATAAATTTGTGCAAAGCAAAAAAGGAATGTTATGCACCCAGCAGTGGCATCGCTAGGGGGTGGCTTTTGGGGCCATAGCCCCGAATCTGGGGCCCAGAGCCCCGAGTCTCTGTAGGGGTCTCCAAGGAGAGGGGAGGCTCTCTGGGGACCCTGATGTAAGTGGGGGGCTCTCTAGGGACCCTGATTTTAAGGGGGAGGCTCTCTGGGGACCCTGATTTTAAGGGGGAGGCTCTCTGGGGACCCTAATTTTAAGGGGGAGGCTCTCTGGGGACCCTAATTTTAAGGGGGAGGCTCTCTGGGGACCCTGATTTTAAGGGGGAGGCTCTCTGGGGACCCTGATGTAAGGGGGAGGCTCTCTGGGGACTCTGATGTAAGGGGGAGGCTCTCTGGGGGACTCTGATGTAAGGAGGAGGCTCTCTGGGACCCTTATGTAAGTGGGGGGCTCTCTGGGGATATATACACACACGTATATTACTGTATATACATGTGTATGCCCGCCCAAGCGTATGACTTTCTTTACTATGCTGCTATGGGCTATAGCCCCAGATCTTTTGTAGACCTAGAAACGCCCATGGCACCCAGTGTCCTCCACCTTCACAGGGAGCTGGGTACTAAAGGTATAAAACATTAGTAGCATACACAGTTCAATCAAAATCTGCCCCAATCATTCCCAATCTGCATTCACATAGACCAGTGTGGGATTCGCAAGCTCAGGCTGCCAACAGGGAGTGCTTGTGCGGGATGATGTCACTCACTACCTCCGCCCTACGCGTTTCGACATTTGTCATCATCCGGAGCACAGTCCTGAATAGCAAAAAATAGCCTAGTCATGAAAACGGTAAAACCTTCTGGAGTTTAAGTGGGTAACCTATTGTCCTCCCTCTCTCCTCCACCAGGTTCCTGGTCTCCAGGTCGCAGTGCCAGGTGGTGCGTTGGTTCGGCAAGGAAAAATTCCGTCTCTCCCAGAATGTCCTGGACACAGTATACAGCCAGACGCTGGTGATGGGGGGAATGTTCTACGCCCCCTTACTTCCACTTCTCAATCTCATCTTCATCTTCATCACCTTCTATATTAAAAAGGTGAGAGGACAGATCCTGTTATATAATCCCCCCAAAAAAGACGCAATTCGCTTAAAAGGGAAAGTCTAGTCTTTGCAAAGATCTTTAGCTTTAGATAGGCAGAACCTCAGTGACGTCATCATGCAAATTACATTTTTCTATTCAATATAAGAAAAATATGGGAAATATGAATATAAAATGTGAAAAACGTGCTAAAGTTATTGTATAGTACACAGAGCAATCAAAGTTTACACTTACGCACACTGTACTTTCCTTGTAACGTCTTTCTTTGGTGCACCCTCCGCAGTATTCTCTGTACCGGCTGTGTGACGTGTCCAAGAAGCTGTACCGAGCCTCCACCTTAAGGATCATTTTTTGCTTTGTCCTTCTCTTGGGGCTCATCACCGTCTTCCTGCCTTTGATTTATCTTGTGACCAGGTGGGTGAAGGGGAAAAAAAATATTTTGAGGGAACGAGAGTGTGTATTGTGGGGATATAAGAGAGTCCACACGAGAGGTCTTCCTCAGGGCTTCTGAGGAAGTTCCGATTGGACGACACGCGTAAAGGGCAGAACCCTAGTGACGTCATCATGCAAATTTAAATTTTTCAATTTGATTAAAATTGGCATGTGGTGCTCTGTAATGCTCATTCCCTCTACACCTAAGTGTATAGGGAGCTGATGGACGTGTCTGAGCCATCCCCATAGAGAGAAGTGGTGGCTTCAAGTCCTGAGCTTTCAGGCTGCCTTTCCTATCATTGTGCCTGCCTTTCATGGAGCTGGATGTGAGCAGTATATCTCCCTTTATAACAAAGTGCATGTGGGTGGGGCGTCGGCACAGGGACTCTGGAGTGAGCTCTCACTAGCGCCCCCAGTGGCCACATGAAATGGCAGAATTCCAGAATAAAAGCGAGACTCCTCCAAGAGCGCACGTGATGACTTTTTGTAAGCCATGCCCAAACTTCTACACTGTTGACAAGGCAAGAGTCCATTGCTGGCAGCAAATCCAAAGTTTGGTAGCAATAATCTACAACAGGTAGTAAAATCCATGACTTCCAGCATAAGTCTATATACTATAAGTCTTTACCCCGTGGAACCCCAACTGGGCTCCCACAAGGGGTGGTGACCCATCAGGCTTACATCTTAGCAGATCAGTCCCCAAAATGCCCCTGACCTAGACTCAACTCCCTTTTTTATATGTTTCGTCCAGCAGAGGGCGGTACTCCTTAGAAAAGCCCGGGAAAACCTGGTCAGCAGAGTTAACCCTTACCTAACATAAAGCACCATCTCTGCAGGGCAATGTTAACTAAGCAGTGCAACTTACACAGCAGAAAGTACTTTTACCCCCCCGAAGGTACTAAACATAACCAGCACAGAAATACCGCAGCCAGCACCCGCTGAGACCTCCTAAAACTAGATAGCGTGCAGTGTGTGCATCTGTTTTGCTAGATGGATCTGGGAAAACACGTTTTTTTCACAAAAACGTATGTAACCAATACTTATGCCAGGAGGATAAATTGCCCCTTTTCCCGTGTAGCCTGTAGGGGAAAGCCTACTGTGCCTAATGGTAGAGCCAGACCTGAGAGCCATGAGAAGTGTGGGAACTGGTGGTTGTTATCAATGGTATTTGAATTGCTGAACTTTTCTTACTTGTTACTGTTATAAAACACTGACAGCGTCCGTCCATCTCACTCCTGTGGCCCGTTTGCGGAATACACCACTCCTTGGGAGGCCGTTCAGAACAGCACTCGCTCAGCGCTGCCCCCTACAGTCCTGACCGTGTTGGGATATGCCACATCAGAGACCAGCGCCTACACCCTGCTCTTTGTACTTTGGTAAGTTACAAGATTTAACTAATTCCTCTCTCTTAACCCCCTATGGACCAGAGCAATTTCTAAATAACAAACATGTTATACCTTCCTGCTCTGTGTAATGGTTTTGCACAGAGTAGCCCAGATCCTCCTCTTCTGGGGTCTCCTGTCAGCACTGCAGGCCCCTCCTTCCTGCAACGTGCCCCCCATAGCAAGCAGCTTGCTATGGGGGGCACCTGAGCAGGCTCGCTCCCAAGCCGCTGTTCACACACGGAGCATGGCTGGACCCCACCCTTATTCTCTCATTCTCTCACTGACAGAAACCATGAAATCAGGCCAAGTCAGAAGTACAGTTAAATCCCACTTGTTTAATAATAAAAGTAAAAAGAACAAACGTAGTCAAAACATAGCCAAAGTTCTGTAACCAGAACGGATAGTCAGCCAAGCCAGAAGTCAGGGATCAATGTAGCAAGCAAGCAGGACCTGGAGCCAGAAGGGATGTCAGCAAAGCCAGTCTTGAACAGGATCGCAGGAGATAGTCTCTGTGATGTTGACCAAGGCGAAGGCAGAGATCCTCTGGACTGGACGGCTTAAGTAGGCAGGACTGACGAGCAGGATATCATCAACAGCTGAGTAACTGTGGAGAGAAATAGGAGCTGGCAATTAGCCGACAGTTGAGCGGCCAGCTCAGAGAAGGAAGGGCTGAGCCCAGCCCTGACACTCACTGGCTGTGATTGACAGTAGTGGGAGCCAATGGCTACCGCTGCTGTCTTAGCCAATGGAAAAACCCTTGTAAATGGGACTTTTACGGCAACACATACCGATGCTGTAAATTATTACTCTTTAAGTTCCACATAGTGTAAAAATACAAACTTTATTTATAACAAACAACAAATTGGATGGGCAGCCAATAAGGACAGAGAGAACCAGGGGGGCCGAAGGCTCTCATGCACATCGTTGGATCGAGATGGGGCTCAGGTAAGTTTTAGGGGGGCTGCTGAACACAGAAGGAGTTTTACCTTCATGCATTGAATGCATGAAGGTAAAAAAAAAAACGTAAAGTGATTGTAAAGGTTTGTTTTTTATTTTAAATTTTTTAAAATAACAAACATGTTATACTTACCTCCTCTGTGCAAGGGTTCCTCTTCTGGGGTCCCCCCCGGTGGTGTTCCTGGCTCCTCCTCCTCATCGAGTGCCCCCACGGAGAGCCGCTTTCCATGGGGGGCACCCGTGAGGATTTGGCCCCGCCCCCGGCTCCCGTGTCACTGAATTTGATTGACAGCAGCAGGAGGCCAATGGCTCCCGCTGCTATCAATCTTTTCAATGAGGACCAGAGACAGCGGCTGGACTCGTGCTCGTCGCTGGAACAATCGGGTTCAGGTAAGTAAAAGGGGGGCTCTGGGGGGGGGGGAGGGGCAGCTGCACCACAGAAGGTTTTTCAGCTTAATGCATAGAATGCAAACCTTGAGACTGTGGGAAGCCGACTGTGACTCCTTGTGGCTTCACAGCTGGCTCATCACTGTACAGTGGAACCTTGGATTACGAGTATAATCTGTTCCAGAAGAATGCTTGTAATCAAATAGCGCTCGCATATCAAAGCGAGTTTCCCCATAGAAGTCAATGGACACTAAGATAATTTGTTCCGCATTGACTTCTATTGCATGCAATACCGCATGTGGCCATTGGTGGGAAGGGGGGCGTAGGAGAGCCTCGGAAATACTCAGGGACAGCTCGGCTAAACTCAGAAAGCCTCAGAAAGCCTCGGAAACACTCGGGAACTGAGTATTTCTGAGTATTTCTGAGTGTTTCTGAGTGTTTCTGAGTATTTCCGAACAGTTCCGAACCGTTCCGAGTGTCACCAGCGCCCCCACACCTCTGGCCAAACGCGGTACTGCACACTCCATCAGCTTGAATTCTGTTCGTTTTGTGAGACAACACTCGCAATGTTTATATTTTTTTACGAATTTCCTTTCAAATTTGGCTGTTAGTGAACGTAACCAATACGAATTTATCCAAAATGACGAATTATCCGAAATAACGAATGCCGCATCTAAATGAATGGAATGGAACAAATTAATAATAATAAATAATAATAAAAACATTTTATTATTATTATTTATTATTATTAATTTGTGATGCTCCATTTGTTTAGATGCGGCATTCGGTATTTCGGATAGTTCGGAACTTTGGACAAATTTGTAATCGTTGCATTCACTAAGAGCCAAATTTGAAGGGAATTTCTGATACCTAGAATTGAATAGTTAGTTATTATTAGTTAGTTATTATTTCGGATTTTCTAATTGTAGAATTTCCGGATTTTCAAATTTTCGAATTTCCAGATTTTCGAATTTCTGGATTTTTGGATTTTTGAATTTCGATCATAACTAGTGACCCAAAAAATGAAAAAGAAAAAAAAAACAAATGAAACAAAAACAAACGAATTTTTCGGCAGTGCACATGTCTGATAAAGGAAATAAAACCTAAAAAAAAAAAAAAAAAAAAGAAAATAAATGCAGCCGCCACAGCTACAAATCGGTAATATTCTGCAATATATGACTTTTCTGTCATTTAATACCGATCACGCCCAGTTTTGTTTCTGTGCTTCTACATTCCTCTTCTGTGAATATTTTTGAGACTTTTCACCCCAAATAATCTTCCTGTCTTGCAGCCTCACTCTCACTTCCCTTGCGTCCCGTGTGCGTCAGAACGAGAAGGATGTGGAGCAGCTGAAGGATCTTTTGTCCAATGTAAGTCTGTAGACAGGCAAGGTTCTCATAGCTCCTATAGATTTTATCTCTGCCAGTCTAATGGTGCCCGTATACCCTCACCGGCCACTTTATTAGGTCCCCCTTGCTAGTAGCAGGTTGAACTCCCTTTATTAGGTCCACCTTGCTAGTAGAAGGTTGGACTCCCTTTATTAGGTCCACCTTGCTAGTAGAAGGTTGGACCCCCTTTATTAGGTCCCCCTTGCTAGTAGCAGGTTGAACTCCCTTTATTAGGTCCACCTTGCTAGTAGCAGGTTGGACTCCCTTTATTAGGTCCACCTTGCTAGTAGAAGGTTGGACCCCCTTTATTAGGTCCCCCTTGCTAGTAGCGGGTTGGACTCCCTTTTATTAGGTCCACCTTGCTATTAGCAGGTTGGACCCCCTTTATTAGGTCCACCTTGCTAGTAGCGGGTTGGACTCCCTTTATTAGGTCCCCCTTGCTAGTAGCAGGTTGGACTCCCTTTATTAGGTCCCACTTGCTAGTAGCGGGTTGGACCCCCTTTATTAGGTCCCCCTTGCTAGTAGAAGGTTGGACTCCCTTTATTAGGTCCCCCTTGCTAGTAGAAGGTTGGACTCCCTTTATTAGGTCCCCCTTGCTAGTAGCAGGTTGAACTCCCTTTATTAGGTCCACCTTGCTAGTAGCAGGTTGGACTCCCTTTATTAGGTCCACCTTGCTAGTAGAAGGTTGGACCCCCTTTATTAGGTCCCCCTTGCTAGTAGCGGGTTGGACTCCCTTTTATTAGGTCCACCTTGCTATTAGCAGGTTGGACCCCCTTTATTAGGTCCACCTTGCTAGTAGCGGGTTGGACTCCCTTTATTAGGTCCCCCTTGCTAGTAGCAGGTTGGACTCCCTTTATTAGGTCCCACTTGCTAGTAGCGGGTTGGACCCCCTTTATTAGGTCCCCCTTGCTAGTAGAAGGTTGGACTCCCTTTATTAGGTCCCCCTTGCTAGTAGAAGGTTGGACTCCCTTTATTAGGTCCCCCTTGCTAGTAGCAGGTTGAACTCCCTTTATTAGGTCCACCTTGCTAGTAGCAGGTTGGACTCCCTTTATTAGGTCCACCTTGCTAGTAGAAGGTTGGACCCCCTTTATTAGGTCCCCCTTGCTAGTAGCGGGTTGGACTCCCTTTTATTAGGTCCACCTTGCTATTAGCAGGTTGGACCCCCTTTATTAGGTCCACCTTGCTAGTAGCGGGTTGGACTCCCTTTATTAGGTCCCCCTTGCTAGTAGCGGGTTGGACCCCCTTTATTAGGTCCCCCTTGCTAGTAGAAGGTTGGACTCCCTTTATTAGGTCCCCCTTGCTAGTAGAAGGTTGGACTCCCTTTATTAGGTCCCCCTTGCTAGTAGAAGGTTGGACTCCCTTTATTAGGTCCACCTTTCTAGTAGTGGGTTGGACCCCCTTTGGCCTTCATTCTTGGTGGCATAGATACAACAAGGTGTTGGAAACGTTCCTCAGAGATTTTTCTCCATAGTGACATGATAACATCACACAGTTGCTGCAGATTTGTCGGCTGCACATCCATGATGCGCATGGTTGTAACTAGGGATGAGCCGAACACCCCCCTGTTCGGTTCGCACCAGAACATGCGAACAGGAAAAAAATTCGTTCGAACACGCGAACACCGTTAAAGTCTATGGGACACGAACATGAATAATCAAAAGTGCTAATTTTAAAGGCTAATATGCAAGTTATTGTCAATAAAAGTGTTTGGGGACCTGGGTCCTGCCCCAGGGGACATGGATCAATGCAAAAAAAAGTTTTAAAAACGGCCGTTTTTTCAGGAGCAGTGATTTTAATAATGCTTAAAGTCAAACAATAAAAGTGTAATATCCCTTTAAATTTCATACCTGGGGGGTGTCTATAGTATGCCTGTAAAGGGGCGCATGTTTCCCGTGTTTAGAACAGTCTGACAGCAAAATGACATTTTGAAGGAAAAAACTCATTTAAAACTACCGCGGCTATTGCATTGCCGACAATACACATAGAAGTTCATTGATAAAAACGGCATGGGAATTCCCCACAGGGCAACCCCGAACCAAAATTAAAAAAAAAAAATGATGTGGGAGTCCCCCTAAATTCCATACAAGGCCCTTCAGGTCTGGTATGGATATTAAGGGGAACCCCAGCCAAAATTTAAAAAAAAAATTGACGTGGGGTTCCCCCTAAATTCCATACCAGACCCTTCAGGTCTGGTATGGATTTTAAGGGGAACCCCGCGCCAAAAAAAAAAAAAAAAAACGGCGTGGGGTCCCCCTAAAAATCCATACCAGACCCTTATCCGAGCACGCAACCTGGCAGGCCGCAGGAAAAGAGGGGGGGACGAGAGTGCGGCCCCCCCCCCCTCCTGAACCGTACCAGGCCACATGCCCTCAACATTGGGAGGGTGCTTTGGGGTAGCCCCCCAAAGCACCTTGTCCCCATGTTGATGAAGACAAGGGCCTCATCCCCACAACCGTGGCCGGTGGTTGTGGGGGTCTGCGGGCGGGGGGCTTATCGGAATCTGGAAGCCCCCTTTACCAAGGGGACCCCCAGATCCCGGCCCCCCCCCTGTGTGAAATGGTAAGGGGTTACTTACCCCTACCATTTCACTAAAAAACTGTCAAAAATGTTAAAAATGACAAGAGACAGTTTTTGACAATTCCTTTATTTAAATGCTTCTTCTTTCTTCCTTCATCTTCTTCTTCTTCTGGTTCTTCTGGCTCTTCTGGTTCTTCCTCCGGCGTTCTCGTCCAGCATCTCCTCCGCGGCGTCTTCTATCTTCTTCTCCTCGGGCCGCTCCGCACCCATGGCATGAGGGGGGAGGCTCCCGCTCTTCTCTTCATCTTCTTCTTCATCTTCATCTTCTTCTTCATCTTCTTCTTCTTCTTCTCTTCTTCATCTCTTCTTCCTTCTTCATTTCTTCTGCGGGCCGCTCCGCATCCATGCATGGAGGGAGGCTCCCGCTGTGTGACGGCGTCTCTTCGTCTGACGGTTCTTAAATAACGGGGGGCGGGGCCACCCGGTGACCCCGCCCCCCTCTGACGCACGGGACATGACGGGACTTCCCTGTGGCATTCCCCGTGACGTCACAGGGAAGTCCCGTCAATTCACCGTGCGTCAGAGGGGGGCGGGGTCACCGGGTGGCCCCGCCCCCCGTTATTTAAGAACCGTCAGACGAAGAGACGCCGTCACACAGCGGGAGCCTCCCTCCATGCATGGATGCGGAGCGGCCCGCAGAAGAAATGAAGAAGGAAGAAGAGATGAAGAAGAGAAGAAGAAGAAGAAGAAGAAGAAGATGAAGAAGAAGATGAAGAAGAAGATGAAGAGAAGAGCGGGAGCCTCCCCCCTCATGCCATGGGTGCGGAGCGGCCCGAGGAGAAGAAGATAGAAGACGCCGCGGAGGAGATGCTGGACGAGAACGCCGGAGGAAGAACCAGAAGAGCCAGAAGAACCAGAAGAAGAAGAAGATGAAGGAAGAAAGAAGAAGCATTTAAATAAAGGAATTGTCAAAAACTGTCTCTTGTCATTTTTAACATTTTTGACAGTTTTTTAGTGAAATGGTAGGGGTAAGTAACCCCTTACCATTTCACACAGGGGGGGGGCCGGGATCTGGGGGTCCCCTTGGTAAAGGGGGCTTCCAGATTCCGATAAGCCCCCCGCCCGCAGACCCCCACAACCACCGGCCACGGTTGTGGGGATGAGGCCCTTGTCTTCATCAACATGGGGACAAGGTGCTTTGGGGGGCTACCCCAAAGCACCCTCCCAATGTTGAGGGCATGTGGCCTGGTACGGTTCAGGAGGGGGGGGGGGCCGCACTCTCGTCCCCCCCTCTTTTCCTGCGGCCTGCCAGGTTGCGTGCTCGGATAAGGGTCTGGTATGGATTTTTAGGGGGACCCCACGCCGTTTTTTTTTTTTTTTTTTTGGCGCGGGGTTCCCCTTAAAATCCATACCAGACCTGAAGGGTCTGGTATGGAATTTAGGGGGAACCCCACGTCAATTTTTTTTTTAAATTTTGGCTGGGGTTCCCCTTAATATCCATACCAGACCCGAAGGGCCTTGTATGGAATTTAGGGGGACCCCCACATCATTTTTTTTTTTTATTTTGGTTCGGGGTTGCCCTGTGGGGAATTCCCATGCCGTTTTTATCAATGAACTTCTATGTGTATTGTCGGCAATGCAATAGCCGCGGGTAGTTTTAAATGAGTTTTTTCCTTCCAAATGTCATTTTGCTGTCAGACTGTTCTAAACACAGGAAACATGCGCCCCTTTACAGGCATACTATAGACACCCCCCAGGTACGAAATTTAAAGGGATATTACACTTTTATTGTTTGACTTTAAGCATTAATAAAATCACTGCTCCTGAAAAAACGTCCGTTTTTAAAACTTTTTTTTGCATTGATCCATGTCCCCTGGGGCAGGACCCGGGTCCCCAAACACTTTTTATGACAATAACTTGCATATAAGCCTTTAAAATTAGCACTTTTGATTTCTCCCATAGACTTTTAAAGGGTGTTCCGCGGCATTCGAATTTGCCGCGAACACCCCAAATTGTTCGCTGTTCGGCGAACTTGCGAACAGCCAATGTTCGAGTAGAACATGAGTTCGACTCGAACTCGAAGCTCATCCCTAGTTGTAACCAGTGGCAAGATCCGCTCCCGCTCTGGTCACCCGCACTCCCCCCCGGGGGTATCACGGTAGGTCGGTCCCTCATCCAGCCCCGCACTTACCCAATCTAGGTTCCGGGCAGGGGTCTCCTCCTCCTCTGCATCACGGCGGCTTCCGCCCTGTGCGTCTCCTCCCTCCTCCTAGGCGTCCACCAATAGGATCGCCTGTCCTTTCAGCCAATCGGGTGATGGGTCTCATGACCCACTTCCTGATCGGCCGGGAGGAGGATCAGTGTGAGAATAGCGAACATTCATTCGCTAATGTCACACAACTGGGTGGGCTCGGGGCGCAGTGCTCTGCGCCCCGAGCCCACCCTTTTTTTGCAGCCTATTAGAGCCTCTGGCTCTAATCACATGCTTCTAAAAAAACACCCCCGCCATTGGAATCCATGTGTCCGGTGCCCTGCTTGTATGATCAGAGGGCCGGACGCATGGATAGGGGCAGCTGTGCAAAAGGAGCTAGGCATGCCAATGGTGACACAGACAGTAAGAAAAAAAAAAGACAGGGGGTCTAACCCCTCACCAGTCTACCCAGAAATACAGAAAAATGAGTAGATTAGGGGGCCAGACGCATAGATGGGGGGGGGGCGGCGCCCGTGCGCCCCCTACAGACGGGCCGCCACTGGTTGTACCGAGTGGTTGTTTTTGTTACTGCTGCCTTCCTATCATCTTGAACCTTATCTCTAAGGTTGGAACAACGCCTCATGGGTGGTCTTCGGATGATCAGTTTAGTGATTTTCAATATTTCTTTGTCTATTCAGCAAATCGACGATAAAAAATTTCTGGTACGAAGACTGAAAGAGACAGAAGACCAGCAAAGCCCCGACACAGAAGATGAATCTCCCTCTGTGTGATGTGGCCGGCCGAAGGATTATTGCCGAGTTTGAAGAGCGAATAGAAATTCAGCTGAAATGGCAACTTTTCTCTCATTGCACCAAAAACACACATTTGTTTAGACGAGTGCAGAACGAAAAAATGTGTTTTGATTCGTTTCGATCCGTTATTGGCATAAATTCATTTAGTTAGATTAGTTTAATTCGTTTTTAGAATTTGTTTTGCTTATTCGTTATCGAATCGATTCTAATTTTTCGAAATTCGGATTGATTCAAAATGTTTTCGAGTAGTTTTCGAATTCAAATCGTTTTCCAATTTCCAAAGAGAATAAAATAGAATAGAAAATAAAGGAATAGAATAGAAAAAAATATATATATATATATTTTTCTATTCCTTTATTTTCTATCCTATTTTATTCTCTTTGAAAATTGGAAAACGATTTGAATTCGAAAACTACTCTAAATTTATTCGAAAAACACTTTAAATCAATCCGAATTCGAAAAATTTGAATCGATTCGATAACGATATAAACAAAACAAACTCTTTGTAAATTGGAAAACGATTCGCATTCGAATTTCGTCCGAATTTTTTTTTTTTTGTTATTCCTGATTCGTTTAAATTTCGGTACTATTCTAATTCGGAAATTCGGATACATCCGAAAAATGAACGAAACGAACCGCACATGTCTACATTTCTTCCTGTCACCCACAGAGAGACTATTGTAAGAGATACTCAATGGGTTTTTACTGTGAATTAAACTAACTTCAGTAATTGGAAGATGCCATAGCCAGTGGTGGCTGGTGTTTTTTTTTTTTTTCCTGGGGGGGCAGCAAACAACCCCCCTACCCCCCCCCCCCCCCGGGCGGCCAGGAAGTCCTCTGCGCCCCGAGCCCACCCTTTTTTAAAGCCTGTAAATCTCGTGCTGAAAATCCCTCACCATTGGAATCCATACGTCCGGTGCCCTGCATGTATGATCAGGGGGCCGGACGCATGGATAGGGGGAGCGGCGCCCGTGCGCCCTCTATGGACGGGCCGTCACTGGCCGTGGCTCTTCTTTATTAAGGGACAGCCTGCCTAAAAGAGAAGTACTGGTGCTGTTTGCTCTCCTTTTAGCTGACCCATAGAGCTCTGGGAATCCTTTGTCATGGATTTTTTTATTTTTTTTATATATACTTATATTATATATATTTTTTTATATACATTTTATATACATTCATATTATATATATTTTTAAGTACCACTATGAAATTATTATTTTTTGGGGGGATTGCATGGGGACACAATGGATCTCTGGGATAGAGGCCATGCCTCCAATCACAATCAATTTGTAAAATAAAAACAAAGCTGATGTACTATATAAACTATATTGCATTTATAAACTGCATACAGCTATCACAATGCAATGATGTATGTTAATACCTCCCTGTTCAGCCACCCAGGTGTCCAAAAACACACATTTGTTCCTGTCCCCCACAGAGAGACTATTGTAAGAGATACTCATTTGGTTTTAACTGTGAATTAAACTAACTTCAGCAATTGGAAGATGCCAGTTTTATTAAGGGACAGCCTGCCTTAAAGAGAAGTACTGGTGCTGATTGCTTTTCTATTAGCTGACCCATAGAGCTCTGGGAATCCTTTGTCATGGATTATTTTTTTTATTTTTAGCTACCACTATAAAATTATTTTTTTCTTGGGGATTGCATGGGGACACAATGGATCTCTGGGATAGAGGCCATGCCTCCAATCACAATCAATTTGTGAAAATAAAAACAAAACTGATGTACTATATAAACTATATTGCATTTATAAATATAGCTATCAGAATGCAATGATGTATGTTAATACCTCCCTGTTCAGTCACCCAGCTGTGCAAAAGGAATCACTTAAAGCTGAACTGGAGCTAGGCCTGTCAATGGTGACACAGACAGTAATAAATAAATTACATGGGGGGGGGGGTCTAACCCCTCACTAGTCTACCCAGAAATACAATAAAATCAGTTTTGGCTTTAGACTTTAACTAAGCTAAATATTAGGCTCCATTCACAAAGCAAGCACACGTTTGGGTCCCTATTTTCAAAGTGACAGTTGTTTTCAGGGGGGCGTCCTATCAGATTTGGAAATTACAGTCACAAATGGCTAAAATAAATATCCTTCTACTTGTGTTAGAGCTCAATGAAAGGCTGCACTTTCATTTCCAGGACAGAAGCTCCCGAAAGTGTGTGTATTCAGAGACCACGTGGCCAAACGGCTGCAATTAGGCTCGTCGCCACTAGATGGCGATGATTAAAGGGTTGAAGCCCAGCTCCAGCTTTTAAGGGATTGGGTGCCAAGAAAACAAACCACCAGCAACTTGAGAATTAATAAGGTGAATGCATAGCTCCCAACTGTCCCGGAATTCGAGGGACCGTCCTGGATTTCGAGGGACCATCCCGGATTTCGAGGGACCGTCACGGATTTCGAGGGACCATCCCTGATTTCGAGGGACCGTCCCGGATTTCGAGGGACCGTCCCGGACTTTGAGGGACTGTCCCGGATTTCGAGGGACTGTCCCTGATTTGAAACAACGTTCCTCTGTCCCTCTTTCCTCCTCATTTCTCCCCGGAATTTCGGTCTGATCTATATAGATGTATCTAAAATGCACTGTTTATCTTTCCAAAAGTGTTTCCTAGTGCTAAACCTTTCATCCAATTTCTAAACTGTAAATTTCAAAAGGCCGGTATAAAGGAATAGTAGTGGTAAAAAAACAAAAAAAAAAAAAGAACTTGTCGGTGTAACAAATTATTATTGTTTTTTAATTCTCCTTTAAGGGGGCCCTCAACCTACAGGACAAAGGAATACGTAAGATTAACTGACTGACAGGTTCGTTTTACCTATGGCCATTAACTTACGCTGCAATATTGCTAAGCCCCATTACACTCACCAGCCACTTTATTAGGTACACCTGTTTAATTGCTTGGTAACACAAATTGCTGATCAGCCAATCACATAGCAGCAACTCAATGCATTTAGGCATCTAGACGCGGAGAAGACGACTTGCTGAAGTTCAAACCGATCATCAGAATGAGGAAGAAAAGGGGATTGAAGTGACGAGGAAAGTGGCATGGTTGTTGGTGGCAGACGGGCTGATCTGAGTATTTCTGGGTTTTTCACACACAACCATCTCTCGGGTTTACAGAGATTAGTGGGAAAAAGAGAAAATATCCAGTGTGCGGCAGTGTGGAGGAAAATGCCTTGTTGAAGTCAGAGGAGAATGGGCAGACTGGTTCCAGATGATAGAAAGGCGACAGTAACTCAAATAATCACTTGTGCTTGGGCTCAATACATAAGGAACTGTATTTACATGTCTGTTCTGCCTTGTGTTTTTATGTTCTCTAGTCATGGTGATGTGTGCACCACACTTTTTATATTAATAAATATGTTTCTATTTTTCTGATACTGTGCTACTCTTTTGTTGCCCGTTAAAGTCCCATAGTATATTTTTTGGGGGTGCTCTCCTTATACAATGGAATGGTTTAGATCAAAGCCTATCCATGTGTTAGAATGGCCCAGTCACAGTCCAGACCTAAATCACATTGAGAATCTGTGGCAAGACTTGAAAATTGCTGTTCACAGACGCTCTCCATCCAATCTGACAGAGCTTGAGATATTTTTGCAAAGAAGAAGAATGGGCAGAAATGTCCCTCTCTAGATGTGCAAAGCTGGTAGAGACATCCCCAAAAAGACTTGCAGCTGTAATTGCAGAAAAAGGAGGTTCTACAAAGTATTGACTCCGGGGGGCGCCATACAAATGTACCCCCCACACTTTTCACATATTTATTTGGAAAAAATGTTGAAAACCATTTATCATTTTCCTTCCACTTCACAATTATGTGTCACTTTGTGTTGGTCTATCACATAAAATCCCAATAAAATACATTTACGTTTTTGGTTGTAACATGACAAAGTGTGGAAAATGTCAAGGGGTATGAATACTTTTTCAAGGCCCCGTGTAGCACCATCCATCTGTATTTCAGAGATCGATTCCTGTCTCTTGGAGGAGCTGCCTACTTTTGTGGCTATTTTGGCCTTATTGTCGCACGGAGTAATAGGGAAGACTGTGTGGTTTATTTATACCCCTGTGATGCACAATACATTTGTGTTTTGTTTTTTTTTATGTCCCTTTTATGTGATTGGGTGTTATTTGCATAGTGAAGATTTACCTCATTTTTTTAGCTCTGGAGCAACTGTACTTGCAAAGTGCGCCGTCTATTTGCCTTTAGTAAATCCCCCCCTCGCCCCTCTCCTGCAATGATGTGACAAATGGCTGAGCCTGGCGTCTATGTTTATACCAATAGCTGACCCAAACAACATCTCAGGAAGGTTGAACCCTGGAAACTTATTGCACCGAGAGTTGTAGAGGAGGCGTCAGCCACTTGCCAAACGCAATACATACACTATATTATCAAAAGTATTGGGACGCCTGCCTTTACACGCACACGAGCTTTGATGGCATCCCCAGTCTTAGTCCGTAGGGTTCAATATGGAGTTGGCTCCGCCCTTTGCAGCTATAACAGCTTCAACTCTTCTGGGAAGGCCGTCCACAAGGTTTAGGAGTGTGTCTATGGGAATGTTTGACCATTCTTCCAGAAGAGCTTTTGTGAGGTCAGGCACTGATGTTGGACGAGAAGGCCTGGCTCGCAGTCTCCGCTCTAATTCATTCCAAAGGTGTTCTGTCAAGTTGAGGTCAGGACTCTGTGCAGGCCAGTCAAGCTCCTTCATCGCAAACTCGCTCATCCATGTCTTTATAGACCTTGCTTTGTGCACTGGTGTGCAGTCATGTTGGAACAGGAAGGGGCCATCCCCAAACTGTTCCCATGAAAGTGTCCAAAATGTCTTGGTATGCTGACACCTTAAGAGTTTCCTTCACTGGAACTAAGGGGCCAAACCCAACCCCTGAAAAACAAACCCCCGCACCATAATCCCCCCTCCACCAAATGATTTGGACCAGTGCACAAAGCAAGGTCCATAAAGACATGGATGAGCCAGTTTGGGGTGGAGGAACTTGACTGGCCTGCAAAGAGTCCTGACCTCAACCCAATAGAACACCTTTGGGATAAATTAGAGTGGAGACTGTGAGCCAGGCCTTCTCGTCCAACAAGTGCCTGAACTCACAAATGCTCTTCTGGAAGAATGGTCAAACATTCCCATAGACACCCTCCTAAACCTTGTGGACGGCCTTCCCAGAAGAGTTGAAGCTGTTATAGCTGCAAAGGGCGGAGCCAACTCAATATTGAACCCTACAGACTAAGACTGGGATGCCATTAAAGTTCATGTGTGTGTAAAGGTAGGCGTCCCAATACATTTGGTAGTATAGTGTACATTGTGATTTGAAAGTGGTTTACCAGGACTATGGCTGAAGACATCAGCCATGACCCCAGTACTGTTTTCTTTTCAGCAGGCGGTTGGCTTTTCTAATGATACCAGTCCGAGTGGCTCACGAGCTGCTGGAACGGTTCCCGAAGCAGCGGGAGGGGACTACCCTCCCCTCCCCTCCCACCACTCGCCGGTATTTCTCTTACTTACCGTTTCCGCCGCTTCGCCTCAAGAAGCGATCCAACAGTGCGGCTGGCCGCTCCCATAGGCGATCAAAGGGTTAGCACTCTTTGATCAACTCTATGGCCTTGGAGGACTGGAGCGACGTCATTACGTCACTTACGTCACTTACGTCATTTACGTTTCGGGCTGAAGGAAAATATTATTAATTTTTTTTAATATTTTGCTTGTAAAGGTAAAAAAAAGAGATTTGGGGTCTTTTTGACTTCCCAACTTCCCGGTCATTTCCGAGCTCACCAGAGTCATCGGTAAGCCCGGAACCGATCTGATGTAACCAATGGATAGGCAGGAATTCCAGTGAGGGCAAGATAGCCCTCGCTGGGCTCTATGCCCTTGGAGGACTGAAGCGACCTCCGACGTCACTTCCAGTTCTCCGGCTTAAAGAGTTTTTTTTTTTTTAAGTCAAAGTGTCCAAGAAAAAAAATTTTTTTCTTTTGCTCTTAAGGGTAAATGGGAGATTTGAGGTCTTTTTGACCCCCAGATCTCTCCATAAAGAGAACCTGTCATCCTTATTTCTATTATAAGAGATTACAAGAGATGTTTACATTTCTTGTAATAGGAATAAAAGTGATAAAAAAATGAAAGGGACAGTGTAAAAAAAATAAATAAAAAGTAAAATAAATAAAAAATAATAAAAAAAAAATAAAGCAAAGCGCCCCCATGCTCGTGCGCAGAAGTGAGCGCATACCTAAGTTGTGCGCACAACAGAATTCGCAACATACATGTGAGGTATCGCCGCGAACGTTAGCGCGAGAGCAACAATTGTAGTGCGGGGCCTCCTCTGTAACTCTAAACCGGTAACCTGTAAAAGCGTTTAAAGCGTCGCTCATGGAGATTTTTACATACCGTAGCTTGTCGCCACTCCACGAGAGTGCGCAATTTTAAAGCGTGACATGTTGGGTATCGATTCACTTGCCGTAACATCATCTTTCACATTATAACAAAAAATTAAGGCAACTATTGCTTTTTTTTTTATTATTTATTAAAGTGTATTTTTTTTCCTCAAAAAATTCCGCTGCACAAATACCGTGTGGCATAAAAAAAAAAATTGCACCACCGCCATGTTATTCTCCAGGGTCTCTGCTAAAAAAAAAAATAAAAAAAAAAAAAGTATAATGTTTGGGGGTTCTAAGTAATTTTCTAGCAAAAAATACTGATTTCTACTTGTAAACACAAAGCGTCAGAAGAGGGCGGGTGGTGAGGAGATAAGTCTGGAAGGGCTGATAGGACTTTTGCTGCTTATCTGAGCTCAGCACATGACAGGCGAGTGTTCGGAGGTAGTCACTGGCATTGGTGAGGAGGGTGACACAGCATCTGAAGACGGAGGTACCAGCAGTGGTGGGGGTGACACAGCACTCAGAGGGAGCAGAGCCAGGATGAAGGTGAAGAGCCCTCCACCACCCGGAGCCATGATGTACTCATTGCTGCTGCTCGCCCACATGACCCGTAAGTCTCTTCCTATTCTCTTTAAATGCAGCTGGAGGGAAATCGCATTGGTGCTTTTGCAATGTCAATGAGAGCGACATTGAGGTTGGATGGCAGCCCTGCAAAGGAGCAGCGCGGCTTGGTTGCGCGCGCGGGAACCTGTGCGATTTCCCCGTCATGGGGATGCACAGGAGTTTAGTGCAACGCAGGGGCGGACTGACCATTCGGGCACTCGGGCACTGCCCGAGGGCCCCATGCCACTAAGGGGCCCCATCAAGGTTGCCAGCGTCAATAAAACCAGGGACAGTATGTAAAAATCTGTGTTTTTTTTTTAAATCCCAAGATTTTAGCTGCCCCGCCTCTCCAGTACCTTTTGCGTGTGTGTATGTGTATTCTGTGTGTGTATACTGTGTGTGTGTATATTGTGTATACTGTGTGTGTATATTGTGTATACTGTGTGGCCCCATAATCTATTGCCTGGGGGTCCCATAATCTCTTATTGCCCGGGGGCCCCGTGAGTTGTCAGTCCGCCCCTGAGTGCAAGCCTCGTGCCAGCAAACCCATTAATGTTTATTGTGGTGGTCTCCAAATTGCGGCTTGGGGCTGAATGTGGCCCTTTTCTTGCCTTTGTCCAGCCCTTGGGGCACTATTCTTCCCACTGACACCAACAATGGGGCACTATTCCTCCCACTGACACCAATGATGGGGAACTATTCCTCCCACTGACACCAATGATGGGGAACTATTCCTCCCACTGACACCAATGATGGGGAACTATTCCTCCCACTGACACCAATGATGGGGAACTATTCCTCCCACTGACATTAATGATGGGGCACTATTCCTCCCACTGACACCAATGATGGGGAACTATTCCTCCCACTGACACCAATGATGGGGAACTATTCCTCCCACTGACACCAATGATGGGGAACTATTCCTCCCACTGACATTAATGATGGGGAACTATTCCTCCCACTGACACCAATGATGGGGAACTATTCCTCCCACTGACACCAATGATGGGGCAAAATTCCTGCCAATGACACCAATGATGGGGCACTATTCCTTCAACTGACACCAATGATGGGGCACTATTCCTCCCACTGACACCAATGATGGGGAACTATTCCTCCCACTGACACCAAAGATGGGGAACTATTCCTCCCACTGATACCAATGATGGGGAACTATTCCTCCCACTGACACCAATGATGGGGAACTATTCCTCCCACTGACACCAATGATGGGGAACTATTCCTCCCACTGACACCAATGATGGGGAACTATTCCTCCCACTGACACCAATGATGGGGCACTATTCCTCCCACTGACACCAATGATGGGGAACTATTCCTCCCACTGACACCAAAGATGGGGAACTATTCCTCCCACTGATACCAATGATGGGGAACTATTCCTCCCACTGACACCAATGATGGGGAACTATTCCTCCCACTGACACCAATGATGGGGCAAAATTCCTGCCAATGACACCAATGATGGGGCACTATTCCTTCAACTGACACCAATGATGGGGCACTATTCCTCCCACTGACACCAACGATGGGGAACTATTCCTCCCACTGACACCAATGATGGGGAACTATTCCTCCCACTGACACCAATGATGGGGAACTATTCCTCCCACTGACACCAATGATGGGGCACTATTCCTTCCACTGACACCAATAATAGGGCACTTTTTGAATTTCAGAAGATGGTTATATTCATTCTATTTTCTTCTATTCTATTCTAGCCTACTGTTTTTCTATTATATTCCTTTCTATTCTCTTACTTTCTATTCTATTCTAATTTATTCTATTTGAAAATTTTAATTTTGGAAGATGGTTATATTATTGCTATTTTTTTTATTCTATTCTACTCTATTGACTATTTTATTCGTTTTTTCTATTCTATTCTATTCTCTTATTTTCTGTCCCTTTATTTTCTATTCTATTTCATTCTATTCTTGTTTTCGGATTCCATTCAAATGCGAATGTCAGAATAATTTTGGATTAAATTAGTTACTAGTAATTCGGAAATTAGGATACATCTGAATTTTCTTAATAACGAAAAATGTGTCCGAATTTGGATTCGGAAACCAAACGAACCGCACATGTCTAAGTTCTAACAAAGAACGATGGTTACTGATTGGTTGTCTTACTTTTCCTTTCCTAGTTGCTGTCACGGCCAGCACAACCTTCACAGCTGGAGTCACCCCGGAGTCTCCGCAGAGCTTCACCCATGCAGGTAAGAGACCTTTCCCGAGTGGAGGTCGTTTATGAAAGAATGACACATTTACAGGAAAAAAATGTTATGTATTTATTTGAGGAGAATTGATCGCCGGCGGGCATCTGCCAATCAGAATCATAGTACAGCTTTATCTGTTATAGATCAATCTTTGATGATTCGTTTGTATTCCCTCCCTGTCAGAGGTGAATTGTCGGGCTGGAAAGCTCACACAGAGGATGCCTTATCTCCATCCTGAGATTACTGATTAGGAAAGCGGACAGCAGGGAGGAGTCACTGGTTGTTAGGACGCCAGCGGGTGCCGCCTCCTAGCAACCAACAGAAATCGCAGGCAAAAATGCATTCCAGCAAATTTTTGATGTGTTTTGCCTGATGCAGATTAAAAACGCACCGGACTTTGTGTATTATTTTATGTTACATTGTTTATCATTTTAGATTTGTTTTTCTACTATTTTATGGTACATTTTTTTAGAGCTTAGATCTTCTTTAAGTAGTATTTTATATTACATTTTTTTTATCATTTTAGATCCTCTTTGTGTACTATTTTATGTCCCATTGTTTATCATTTTTAGATCTTCTTTGTGTACTATTTTTTTATTACATTGTTTATCACTTTAGATCTTATTTGTGTCCTCGTATATAGTTACATTGTTTATTATTTTAGATCCTCCTTGTGTTCTCTTATATGTTAAATTGTTTATAGCTTTAGATCCCCTTTTGTTTACTATGTTGTATCACATTCTTTGTTTGTTTTATTTATTCATTTTTTTCCTTTTTTTTTTTTCTTTCTCTTAGCTAGTTTCCTGCAGTCTATTAGCACCTATTTCTCCCCTATATATTGTTTTTTTTTAATTTTTTTTTTTAATGTTTTTATTTTTTTTCTTGCCATTGACGTTGATTCGCAACTATGCACATACTTTGGGAATATGCCAGTATCGGTCCTCATGATGTTCTAACACTTTGCTTTTAAAATCATTTGTTCTCAACATCAACTTGTATTGTGTGTATCGGTGGCGGCCCGTGCAGTGTGGGCGCACGGGAGCCGCCCTCCCCATTCATGGGCCGGGCCTCTTTCAGGACGCCGGACACATGGATTCCTATGGCGGGGGTGGTAGGGGGTGGTACTTTTATTGAAGCACCTGATTAGAGCCAGAGGCTCTAATAGGCTTCAAAATAGGGTGGGCTTGGGGCGCAGAGTGTGTGCCCTGATCCCACCCAATCGTGTGGCCATAGTGAATAAATTTTCGCTATTTTCACACTAACCTTTCTCCCCGCCAATCAGGAGGCAGGGCGTCAGACCTGTTTCTTGATTGGCCAAAGCGGCAGGCCACCCTATTGGATGCCTGGCGCTTAGGAAGAGGAGCGGAGGAGACACACTGGAGCGGAGGTCGCCGCCGCCCTGGTACATTGGTGAGGAGCTGCTGCGGTAAGTCCCCTCCCTCTGTCAGAGCCGCACGCGGGGTTCGGGGGAGTGCTGCCAGAGCTGCGAGAACCCTGCGAGTGGGGGGGGGGGTCGGTGGGCACAGTGGCTGCATATACTGGGCACAAGTGGCTGCATTTGACGGGCACAAGTGGCTGCATTTGATGGGCACAGGTGGCTGCATTTGATGGGCACAGGTGGCTGCATTTGATGGGCAAAAGTGGCTGCATTTGATGGGCACAAGTGGCTGCATTTGACGGGCACAAGTGGCTGCATTTGATGGGCACAAGTGGCTGCATTTGATGGGCACAAGTGGCTGCATTTGATGGGCACAAGTGGCTGCATTTGATGGGCACAAGTGGCTGTGTTTGATGGGCACAATGGCTGCATATGATGGGCACTAGTGGCTGCATATGATGGGCACAAATGGCTACATATGATGGGCACAAGTGGCTGCATTTGACGGGCACAAGTGGCTGCATTTGATGGGCACAAGTGGCTGCATTTGATGGGCACAAGTGGCTGCATTTGATGGGCACAAGTGGCTGCATTTGATGGGCACAAGTGGCTGTGTTTGATGGGCACAATGGCTGCATATGATGGGCACAAGTGGCTGCATATGATGGGCACAGGTGGCTGCATATAATGGGCACAGGTGGCTGCATATGATGGGCACAAGTGGCTGCATATGATGGGCACAAATGGCTGCATATGATGGGCACAAATGGCTACATATGATGGGCACAAGTGGCTGCATATGATAGGCACAAGTGGCTGCATTTGATGGGAACAATGGCTGCAATTGATGGGCACAGTGAGGCTGCAATTGATGGGGGGGGGGGGGTCCTATCTCTCCCTGTTTTCCTTGATTGGGGGGGTTCAGTATTTTTCAGTTTGTTTGCGCCCCCCCAAAAAATTTTGAGCACCAGCCGCCACTGGTGTGTATACATATATACTGTACATGTTTTCTATTATTTTGTGTATGTTGTTGTAACTATACAATGATTTTGACTGATGTGTCGAGTTTGCTCCGAGTTCATTTGGTGTATCAGATTTTTATTTCTGGCTGTGGATTTGGACCGAACTCTTTACATCAGATTTGAGTGTAAGACAAGTACTCTGTATTCTAGCCGGGTTTTCTTAGTAACACCAGCTGAGTACTAATTTTAATTGGTTAGTTCACCTGTAACCTAATGATGTCACATTAGAACAGTATATATATATATATAGGTGATTGTGGTGACTAGCTCCAATAGGTAACGACTAAGCGCTAACATTTGCCCGAAGCTCGTCTACCGCTTTGTCCCCTGCTCCATCTGTTAACCACTTGTCATGTGAATGAAGCTTCAATAAAAGGATTTTTGGAAGTGCAGCCGTCCGGAATTATTTCCTTGTGTTACACAGCATGCGAGACTCACTCACCTGGAGCGGCTTTTCTTGTTACATTGTTTGTAGTTTTAGGTCTTATGCACACTGGACGTTTTTACAGCGGTTGTTTTTGTCTTCAGGCGTTTTTGTTTTTTTTTTTGTCCTGCAGGCAGTAAACTCTCCAGCCTGTTATCCTTTGTGTACACATAGGCTGTTATCAGCATTTTTTTGGAAGGGGTGTTTTCTGGCTAAAAAAAAACAAAAAAAAAACAGAACTAGTAAGAGGAGTTTTTCAGCTGTAAAAACGCACTAACACTGATAAAAGCTTAAAAATGCTGAAAAACGCAAAAGTTAAAAAACACAGCTATTCGGCATTTATCAGTGTTTTTGAAGCATAACCTTTTGTTGGAGTTTAGTTTTGCTAAAAAAAAAAAATGCTTACAGCTAAAAAACGCTGAAAAACTATGTGTACAAAAGCCCACCAACACAGACTCTAATGGAGGTCTATTGGGTCTCCTCATTTTTTTCTTCTTACTTTCTCACAGACAGACATACGGACGAGACTTCTGCGCACATTCCAGCTACTTCTAAAGTCCTGGGAACTTCTGCCCCCCATACAGGTAAGAGAGAGACTTCTGATGGGTCATAGACGTCCCTGAAAGGACGACATTGGGTTTGGGGGAAAAAAATGGTTATATTTAATCGGTACATTGTTTGAATCATGGAGGTGTACTCAACATAGGTGTGCACACAGGGTGTGCCGGTTGTGCCTGGGCACACCCTGTGCGGTACCGATTTCCCCTGCTTTCTGGCACCCCCTGTCTCCCCCCCCCTCCCCTTTTCTGTGCTGCCAGCTTCCCTCCTCTCCCTCCGGCTGCTTCTGGGGTAGTTCCACGATTGAGTGCGGGCGAAGGGGCCGGTAAATATTCCATTTAATGGTCCCTTCCTTTTCTGAATGAACACAAAGAGCGATCTGCATCGGTCAATCCTGTGTTCATTCTTAAAGCGAAGTTCCGCCAAATTCTTTTTTTTTTTTTTTAAAGTCAACAGCTACAAATACTGCAGCTGCTGACTTTTAAAATACCCCACCCTGTTCTCCCTTCCACCTGGCTGCAACCACTCTGTCCTCCCTTCCACCTGGCCGCAACCACTCTGTCCTCCCTTCCACCTGGCTTTTCCCACCCTGTACTCCCTTCCACCTGGCTGCAACCACTCTGTCCTCCCTTCCACCTGGCTGCATCCACCCTGTGCTCCCTTCCACCTGGCTGCAACCACTCTGTCCTCCCTTCCACCTGGCTGCATCCACCCTGTGCTCCCTTCCACCTAGCTGCAACCACTCTGTCCTCCCTTTCACCTGGCTGCAACCACTCTGTCCTCCCTTCCACCTGGCTGCAACCACTCTGTCCTTCCTTCCACCTGGCCGCAACCACTCTGTCCTCCCTTCCACCTGGCTTTTCCCACCCTGTACTCCCTTCCACCTGGATGCTCCCACTCTGTCCTCTCTTCCACCTGGCTGCAACCACTCTGTCCTCCCTTCCACCTGGCTGCAACCACTCTGTCCTTCCTTCCACCTGGCCGCAACCACTCTGTCCTTCCTTCCACCTGGTTGCTCCCACCCTGTGCTCCCTTCAACCTGGCTGCATCAACCCTGTGCTCCCTTCCACCTGGCTGCTCACACTCTGTCCTCTCTTCCACCTGGCTGCAACCACTCTGTCCTCCCTTCCACCTGGCTTTTCCCACCCTGTACTCCCTTCCACTTGGCTGCATCCACCCTGTGCTCCCTTCCACCTGGCTGCTCCCACCCTGTGCTCCCTTCCACCTGGCTGCTCCCACCCTGTGCTCCCTTCCACCTGGCTGCTCACACTCTGTCCTCCCTTCCACCTGGCTGCAGCCACCCTGTGCTCCCTTCCACCTGGCTGCATCTACCCTGTGCTCCCTTCCACCTGGCTACATCTACCCTGTGCTCCCTTCCACCTGGCTGCATCTACCCTGTGCTCCCTTCCACCTGGCTGCTCCCACGCTGTCCTCCCCTCCACCTGGCGGCTCCCACCCAGTCCTCCCTTCCACCCAGGTGCTCCCACTCGCGTTTTTAGGAGAAGCTAGTGCCCCAAAGAGCTCAAAAAAGCTCAAAAGAGCTCAAAAGAGCTCAAAAAAGCTCAAAGAAGCTCAAAATTTCACAAAAACGTTTGTTCCAGCTTTTTGTCTTGTTTATACAGTGGATAAGAAAATCCTATCTAGGAGGGTTTGGGGGGGGGGGAGCTGAAATAAAAGGTCAAATGCCTGTAAAAGTAGCTTTTTTTTTGTTTGAGCTGCAGTGTGCACGAGCCCTTAAGCTGGCCATACATGTATTAAAATTTGTCCGGTTCAGCATGGGCACCCTGGTTAGAGTTGCCACCTTTTCTTCAAGCCAAACCTGAACAGTTTAGTGACACACGGACATTTTTTTTTTCATAGTATACACTATAGGATTATAAAAAACACCTTTTGGGTGTGGCCAAATTGCTCTTACTGACATCATCACCCCCCCCCCAGTCATTTCGAACCTGCCCCCCCGGGCAACCATCTGCAGCTCCGAACGGCAACAGATTTGTGGGTGACTTGGGGAACCACAGCCCGGTCTGGATAATGTGTCCGGGTTTTCAGGCAGACTGAAACCCGGACACATAACTCAAAACCCGGACTGTCCGGGTGAATTCGGCATTTATCAGTGTTTTTGAAGCATAAGCTTTTGTTGGAGTTTAGTTTTGCTAAAAAAAAATGCTTACAGCTAGAAAACGCTAAAAAACTATGTGTACAAAGGTCCAGCAACACAGACTCTAATGGAGGTCTATTGGGTCACCTCATTCTTCTCTTCTTACTTTCTCAGACAGACATACGGACGCGACTTCTGCGCACATTCCAGCTACTTCTAAAGTCCTGGGAACTTCTGCCCCCCATACAGGTAAGAGAGATACTTCTGATGGGTCATAGACGTCCCTGAAAGACGACATGGGTTTGGGGGAAAAAAATGGTTATATTTAATCGGTACATTGTTTGAATCATGTAGGTGTACTCAACATAGGTGTGCACACAGGGTGTGCCGGTTGTGCCTGGGCACACCCTGTGCGGTACCGATTTCCCCTGCTTTCTGGCACCCCCTGTCTCCCCCCCCCTCCCCTTTTCTGTGCTGCCAGCTTCCCTCCTCTCCCTCCGGCTGCTTCTGGGGTAGTTCCACGATTGAGTGCGGGCGAAGGGGCCGGTAAATATTTCATTTAATGGTCCCTTCCTTTTCTGAATGAACACAAAGAGCGATCTGCATCGGTCAATCCTGTGTTCATTCTTAAAGCGAAGTGCCTGGGCACACCCTGTGCGGTACTGATTCCCGTGCTCCCTTCCACCTGACTGCATCCACCCTGTGCTCCCTTCCACCTTGCTGCATCCACCCTGTGCTCCCTTCCACCTTGCTGCATCCACCCTGTGCTCCCTTCCACCTGGCTGCTCCCACCCTGTGCTCCCTTCCACCTGGCTGCTCCCACTCTGTCCTCCCTTCCACCTGGCTGCAACCACTTTGTCCTCCCTTCCACCTGGCTGCTCCCACTCTGTCCTCCCTTTCACCTGGCTGCAACCACTCTGTCCTCTCTTCCACCTGGCTGCAACCACTCTGTCCTCCCTTCCACCTGGCTTTTCCCACCCCATGCTCCCTACCACTTGGCTGCAACCACTCTGTCCTCCCTTCCACCTGGCTTTTCCCACCCCGTGCTCCCTTCCACTTGGCTGCATCCACCCTGTGCTCCCTTCCACCTGGCTGCTCCCACCCTGTGCTCCCTTCCACCTGGCTGCTCCCACCCTGTGCTCCCTTCCACCTGGCTGCATCCACCCTGTGCTCCCTTCCACCTGGCTGCATCCACCCTGTGCTCCCTTCCACCTGGCTGCATCCACCCTGCCCTCCCTTCCACCTGGCTGCATCCACCCTGCCCTCCCTTCCACCTGGCTGCATCCACCCTGTGCTCCCTTCTACCTGGCTGCATCTACCTTGTGCTCCCTTCCACCTGGCTGCATCTACCCTGTGCTCCCTTCCACCTGGCTGCTCCCACCCAGTCCTCCCCTCCACCCGGCTGCTCCCACTCGCGTTTTTAGGAGAAGCTAGTGCCCCAAAGAGCTCAAAAGAGCTCAAAAAAGCTCAAAGAAGCTCAAAATTTCACAAAAACGTTTGTTCCAGCTTTTTGTCTTGTTTATACAGTGGATAAGAAAATCCTATCTAGGAGGGTTTGGGGGGGGGGCTGAAATAAAAGGTCAAATGTCTGTATAAGCAGCTTTTTTTTGTTTGAGCTGCAGTGTGCACGAGCCCTTAAGCTGGCCATACATGTATTAAAATTTGTCCGGTTCAGCATGGGCACCCTGGTTAGAGTTGCCACCTTTTCTTCAAGCCAAACCTGAACAGTTTAGTGACACACGGACATTTTTTTTTTTCGTAGTATACACTATAGGATTATAAAAAACACCTTTTGGGTGTGGCCAAATTGCTCTTACTGACATCATCACCCCCCCCCCGTCATATCGAACCTGCCCCCCGGGCAGCCGCCTGCAGCTCCGAATGGCAACAGATTTGTGGGTGACTATTTCGGTTACTTGGGAAGCCACAGCCCGGTCTGGATAATGTGTCTGGGTTTTCAGGCAGACTGAAACCCAGACACATAATTCAAAACCCGGACTGTCCGGGTGAATCCTGGACAGGTGGCAACCCTAACCCCTGGTTCTACAGAAGTTGATCTACCAATCGACTTCTGTACATCCAGCCTCTATAATAAATGTTGCTCGGTCAATGCTGCTGGTTGTAGCCGGCAGCGCTGATCTTTGCATTGTGATGGCGGGGAGGTTTCCTCACCGTCAGAACACAATAGCTCAGCGGGAGTGAATCCCCCCCATTCACTTCCAATGAAACCGACCCATCTACTACCAGCTTTAGATCCTCTATTCAGTCTATGTTGTTAGTTTGCCTCTTAGTCCCGATGAAGGGAGTTTTGAGCCCCTGAAACATGTTGATTTTTTTTTTTTTTTTAACCTCTTGGGAAAAATATAACTTTTTCCCGACTCACATTTGATGGGCACAAGTGGCTGCATATACTGGGCACAAGTGACTGCATTTGATGGGCACAATGGCTGCATATGATGGGCACAAGTGGCTGCATATGATGGGCACAAGTGGCTGCATATGATGGGCACAGTGGCTGCATTTGATGGGCACAAGTGGCTGCATATGATGGGCACAGTGGCTGCGTTTGATGGGCACAAGTGGCTGCATATGATGGGCACAGTGGCTGCATTTGATGGGCACAATGGCTGCATTTGATGGGCACAGTGAGGCTGCAATTGATGGGGGGGGGGTCCAATCCCTCCTCCTCTTCCTTGATTGGTGGGGGGTTGAGTATTTTTTCAGGTTGTTTGCGCCCCCCCAAAAATGTTGAGCACCAGCCGCCGCTGGTGTGTATACATATATACTGTACATGTTTTCTATTATTTTGTGTATGTTGTTGTAACTATACAATGATTTTGACTGATGTGTCGAGTTTGCTCCGAGTTCAATTGGGGTATCAGATTTTTTTTTTCTGGCAGTGGATTTGGATCGAACTTTTTACATCAGATTTGAGTGTAAGTACCGTGTATTCTAGCCGGGTTTTCTTTGTTAAACCAGCAAAGTACTAATTTTAAATGGTTAGTTCACCTGTAACCTAATGATGTCACATTAGAGCAGTATATATATATATATAGGTGATTGTGGTGACTAGTTCCAATAGGTAACGACTAAGCGCTAACATTTGCCCGAAGCTCGTCTACCGCTTTGTCCCCTGCTCCATCTGTTAACCACTTGTCATATGAAGCTTCAATAAAAGGATTTTTGGAAGTGCAGCCGTCCGGAATTATTTCCTTGTGTTATGCAGCATGCGAGACTCACTCACCTGGAGCGGCTTTTCTTGTTACATTGTTTGTAGTTTTAGGTCTTATGCACACTGGACGTTTTCTGGCTGAAAAAAAAAAAACAGAACTAGTAAGGAGTTTTTCAGCTGTAAAAACGCAAAGATAACTCTGATAAAAGCTGAAAAACGCTGAAAAACGCAAAGAATAAAAAACACAGCTATTCGGCATTTATCAGTGTTTTTGAAGCATAACCTTTTGTTGGAGTTTAGTTTTGCTAAAAAAAAAATGCTTACAGCTAGAAAACGCTGAAAAACTATGTGTACAAAGGTCCAGCAACACAGACTCTAATGGAGGTCTATTGGGTCACCTCATTCTTCTCTTCTTACTTTCTCAGACAGACATACGGACGCGACTTCTGCGCACATTCCAGCTACTTCTAAAGTCCTGGGAACTTCTGCCCCCCATACAGGTAAGAGAGAGACTTCTGATGGGTCATAGACGTCCCTGAAAGGACGACATGGGTTTGGGGGAAAAAAAATGGTTATATTTAATCGGTACATTGTTTGAATCATGTAGGTGTACTCAACATAGGTGTGCACACAGGATGTGCCGGTTGTGCCTGGGCACACCCTGTGCGGTACCGATTCCCGTGCTCCCTTCCACCTGACTGCATCCACCCTGTGCTCCCTTCCACCTGGCTGCATCCACCCTGTGCTCCCTTCCACCTGGCTGCATCCACCCTGTGCTCCCTTCCACCTGGCTGCATCCACCCTGTGCTCCCTTCCACCTTGCTGCATCCACCCTGTGCTCCCTTCCACCTGGCTGCATCCACCCTGTGCTCCCTTCCACCTTGCTGCTCCCACTCGCGTTTTTAGGAGAAGCTAGTATTCCAAGGAGCTCAAAAAAGCTCAAAAAAGCTCAAAGAAGCTCAAAGAAGCTCGAAATTTCACAAAAACGTTTGTCCCAGCTTTTTGTCTTGTTTATACAGTGGTTAAGAAAATCATATCTAGGTGGGTTTGGGGGGGGGGGAATGCTTATGCTGAAAAAAACTCAAAGAAGCTCAATAAAAACCCGCAAAAGAAATAAAAAAAAAAAAGCACAAGCTTCTTCAAGCTGAAATAAAAGGTCAAATCAGGGGCGGATCCAGGGGGGGGCAACAGGGCAATTCCCCCCCCCCCCCCCCCCCCCCCCCCCCGAAAATAGTACTGACTCCAAGGCTTTCCACCTCACCAGATTTGCATTACGAGGCTCCTAATGCAGCTGCAGGGACTTTATTTCTGCTTCCCCTGGCTCTCCCAAAGTCCCAGGTGGCCTAAAATATATCCCCTGGGGGGCCAGTGGCATCATTATGGGGGTCTGGAAGTGATGTGACACCGGGGCCGCTGCTACACACTGGCAGATTTGCAGCACAGCGGTGCGAGTGTCACTTCACTTCCCTGTCAGGCGGAGTGATCTCCACCCGACAGGAGCTTCCTAGTCCCGGCTGGTGTGATTGAAGACAAGATGGACCTGTAGCCAGAGCTCAGTGCACTGCAAGTGAGTTAGCACTTAGCTAAGGAATTGTTATGTTAATGAGTTAACACCTTGTGAAGAGGTTAACGCTTTGGGGAGGGGAGGGGAGGGGGGGGGTTAAATAATTTACATTGGTAATTGTAATATAGCACACGGAGGGGGTTAATGTACTCACTGATGTATTACTGACCAGTGGCAATTAACCCCTCTGTGCAGCATTAATGACAGTGGCACTATCAATGTTAATTAACCCCTTTTATGCTACAGCATGAAGGGGTTTATAAACACTGCCACTAGTGCCACTAATGGGGTTAATTAATTGCCACTGGTCAGTAATACATCAGTGAGTACATTAACCCCCTCCATGTGTCATATTACAATTACCAATCATGATCATTATCATCATGATAATCACACAGTACAGAAGCGTTGAGCCACAGCCCCTGTATTGTGTGATTATCATGATAATAATGATGATATAGAATGACAGAAAAATTCATCTTTAGGCTTCATTTACACAGGGGGCGTGCAGCAGACGTGCGTCTAACATGCAGGGCTGTCTTTTACTGGCTTGGGGATGCATATAAAGTGTTACATGCATCCCAATGCCGGCATCCCATTTATTTCTACTGTGACACACAGCCACTATATCCCAATATGTCATGCGTGTGGATCCCAGAATGCAGGCAGGGTCTATTCAAGGACCCGCACCAGCATGTCATATTGGGATATAGCGGCTGTGTGTCTCAGTAGAAATAAATGGGATAAAACCACCCCGCTAGCGGCCAAATAGCGGCGCTAAAACGGCGCTAAAAATAGCGCCGCTTTACCGCCGATGCCTGCCCCAGTGTGAAAGTAGCCTTATTTTCTGGCAGTGCCCCTCCCGAGACTAGTCTCTGGATCCGCCCCTGGGTCAAATACCTGTAAAAGCAGCTTTTTTTTTTTTTGTTTGAGCTGCAGTGTGCACGAGCCCTTAAGCTGGCCATACATATATTGAAATTTGGCTGGTTCAGCATGGGCACCCTGGTTAGAGTTGCCACCTTTTCTTCAAGCCAAACCCGAACAGTTTAGTGACATGGCCATTTTTTTTTTCGTAGTATGCAATGCAATACCCCCCCCCCCCCAGTAATATCGAACCTGCCCCCAGACAGCCGCCTGCAGCTCCGGACGGCAACAGATTTGTCTCGGTTACCTAGGGAGCCACAGCCCGGTCTGGATGATATGTCCAGGTTTTCAGGCAGACTGAAACCCGGACACATAATTCAAAACCCGGCCCGTCCGGGTGAATCCTGGACAGCTGGCAACCCTAACCCCTGGTTCTACAGAAGTTGATCTACCAATCGACTTCTGTACATCCAGCCTGTATAATAAATGTTGCTCAGTCAATGCTGCTGGTCGTAGCCGGCAGCGCTGATCTTTGGATTGTAACGGCGGGGAGGTCTCCTCACCGTCAGAACACAATAGCTCAGCGGGAGTGAATCCCCCCCATTCACTTCCAATGTGTGAATCAGGGGAATCAGGGCAGCTTTTTTCGTTCAACCCACCGGTTGAAACCGACCCATCTACTGCCAGCTTTAGATCCTCTATTCATTCTATGTTGTTAGTTTGCCTCTTAACCCCGATGAAGGGAGTTTTGAGCTCCTGAAACATGTTGTTTTTTTTTGTTTTTTTTTTTTACCTCTTGTGAAAAATATTACTTTTTCTCGACTCACATTTGGTAGAGAGGGAGGGGGAGGGGGGATTCCTCATCCTTCTTATGTTCCGATGACTTGTATGGGAATGCAAAACGGATCTGATGTGAACAAAAGCCCACCGACACAGACTCTAATGGAGGTCTGTTGGGTCTCCTCATTCTTAGTTACATAGTTATATAGTAGGTGAGGTTGAAAAAAGACACAAGTCCATCAAGTCCAACCTATGTGTGTGATTATGTGTCAGTATTACATTACATATCCCTGTATGTTGCGGTCATTCAGGTGATTATCTAATAGTTTCTTGAAGCTATCAATGCTCCCTGCTGAGACCACCGCCTGTGGAAGGGAATTCCACATCCTTGCCACTCTTACAGTAAAGAACCCTCTACGTAGTTTAAGGTTAAACCTCTTTTCTTCTAACTGTAATGAGTGGCCACGAGTCTTATTAAACTCTCTTCTGCGAAAAAGTTTTATCCCTATTGTGGGGTCACCAGTCCGGTATTTGTAAATTGAAATCATATCCCCTCTCAAGCGTCTCTTCTCCAGAGAGAATAAGTTCAGCGCTCGCAACCTTTCCTCATAACTAAAATCCTCCAGACCCTTTATTAGCTTTGTTGCCCTTCTTTGTACTCGCTCCATTTCCAGTACATCCCTCCTGAGGACTGGTGCCCAGAACTGGACAGCATACTCCAGGTGCGGCCGGACCAGAATCTTGTAGAGCGGGAGAATTATCGTTTTATCTCTGGAGTTGATCCCCCTTTTAATGCCAATATTCTGTTTGCTTTATTAGCAGCAGCTTGGCATTGCATGCCATTGCTGAGCCTATCATCTACTAGGACCCCCAGGTCCTTTTCCATCCTAGATTCCCCCAGAGGTTCTCCCCCCAGTGTATAGATTGCATTCATATTTTTGCAACCCAAATGCATTATTTTACAATTTTCTACATTGAACCTCATTTGCCATGTAGTCGCCCACCCCATTAATTTGTTCAGGTCTTTTTGCAAGGTTTCCACATCCTGCGGAGAAGTTATTGCCCTGCTTAGCTTAGTATCGTCTGCAAATACAGAGATTGAACTGTTTATCCCATCCTCCAGGTCGTTTATAAACAAATTAAATAGGATTGGTCCCAGCACAGAACCCTGGGGAACCCCACTACCCACCCCTGACCATTCTGAGTACTCCCCATTTATCACCACCCTCTGAACACGCCCTTGTAGCCAGTTTTCAATCCATGTACTCACCCTATGGTCCATGCCAACGGACCTTATTTTGTACAGTAAACGTTTATGGGGAACTGTGTCAAATGCTTTTGCAAAATCCAGATACACCACGTCTACGGGCCTTCCTTTATCTAGATGGCAACTCACCTCCTCATAGAAGGTTAATAGATTGGTTTGGCAAGAACGATTCTTCATGAATCCATGCTGATTACTGCTAATGATATCGTTCTTATTACTAAAATCTTGTATATAGTCCCTTATCATCCCCTCTAACAGTTTACATACTATTGATGTTAGGCTAACTGGTCTGTAATTCCCAGGGGTGTTTTTTGGGCCCTTTTTAAATATTGGTGCTACATTGGCTTTTCTCCAATCAGCTGGTACCATTCCAGTCAATAGACTATCTGTAAAAATTATGAACAACGGTCTGGCAATCACCTGACTGAGTTCCCTAAGTACCCTCGGATGCAAGCCATCTGGTCCCGGTGATTTATTAATGTTAAGTTTCTCAAGTCTAATTTTAATTCCGTCCTCTGTTAACCATGGAGGTGCTTCCTGTGTTGTGTCATGAGGATAAACACTGCAGTTTTGGTTACTTAAGCCCCTTGATTCACTCATGAAGACTGAGGAGAAGAATAAATTCAATACCTTTGCCATCTCCCCATCCTTTGTAACCAGATGTCCTTCCTCATTCTTTATGGGGCCAATATGGTCTGTCCTCCCTTTTTTACTGTTTACATACTTAAAGAATTTCTTGGGATTTTTTGCTCTCCTCCGCTATGTGTCTTTCATGTTCTATCTTAGCCGTCCTAATTGCACCCTTACATTTCTTATTGCATTCTTTATAAAGTCTGAATGCTGAGGATGATCCCTCAACCTTGCATTTTTTGAAGGCCTTCTCCTTTGCTTTTATATGCATTTTTACATTGGAGTTAAGCCATCCAGGATGTTTGTTCGCTCTTTTAAATTTATTACCCAATGGGATACATTGGCTAATGCCCTTATTTAATATGCTCTTAAAGCAAACCCATCTCTCCTCCGTATTCTTTGTTCCTAATATTTTATCCCAATTTATGCCTTTTAGCAAGGTTTGTAGTTTAGGGAAGTTGGCTCTTTTGAAATTCAGTGTCTTTGTGTTCCCCTCATGTTTCCTATTTGTGTAATTTATACTGAAACTAATTGACCTGTGATCGCTGTTACCTAAATTGCCCCGTATTTCCACATCTGTGATCAGGTCTGTATTGTTGGTAATCAGTAGATCCAGTAATGTTTTATTTCTAGTTGGTGCGTCTACCATCTGACCCATAAAATTGTCCTGCAAGACATTAAGGAACTGGCGAGCCTTAAATGAATGCACGGTTCCCTCCACCCAGTCTATGTCTGGATAATTAAAATCCCCCATTATGACAACACTTCCCATCCTTGCTGCTAATCCAATTTGTGATAGGAGATCCGTCTCCACTTCCTCCCTCAGGTTAGGGGGCCTATAGCATACTCCCAGTAATATTTTCCCCTTAGCTTCATCCCTTTGGAGCTCTACCCATAAGGATTCCACCTCCTCTCTAGCTCCCTCAGTGATGTCATCTCTCACATTCACTTGTACATTATTCTTGATATATAGGCATACCCCTCCCCCTTTTTTACCCTCTCTATCCTTGCAGTATAGGGTATACCCTTGAATGTTTGCCAGCCAATCATGAGAGCTGTTGAACCAGGTCTCTGAAATTCCCACAAAATCCAAATCCTCCTCGTACAACAGTATCTCTAGTTCACCCATCTTGTCCGCCATGCTCCTGGCATTGGTGAACATGCCACATAGTTTAGACCGGTCGCATATTGTCCTCGTATTGGGTGTTTCAAGATTGCAACTAGGACTTGCTACTATACTCACCTTGTGTTTTTGTGTTTTGTTTAACCTACCACTAATGCCCCAATACTACCCTCTGGAATATCTTCCGCGCTGGCTATCACTGTCTCTGGACCCTCCCCCCCATCGCCTAGTTTAAAAACCCCTCTAACTTTTTGGCCATCTTCATTCCCAGCAGATCTGCACCCTCCTCATTTAGGTGCAGTCCGTCCCTTCTATAGTACCGGTTACCGACTGAGAAGTCGGCCCAGTCCTCCAGGAACCCAAACCCCTCCTTACTGCACCAGCTCTTCAGCCACTTGTTTACTTCCCTAATCTCCCTCTGCCTTTCTGGTGTGGCTCGATATACCGGTAGTATTCCTGAGAATACTACCTTGGAGGTCCTTTTCCTCAATTTAGCTCCTAAGTCCCTAAAATCGTTCTTTAGGACACTCCATCTGCCTCTGACTTTGTCATTGGTGCCAACGTGCACCATGACAGCCGGGTCTTCCCCAGCCCCTCCCAGTAATCTGTCCACAAGATCCATGATGTGCCGATGTGCATTCTTCTCTTCTTACTTTCAGAAGCTCTCACAGACAGACATACGGACACGACTTCTGCGCACATTCCAGTTATTCCTAAAGTCCTGGCAACTTCTGCCCCCCATACAGGTAAGAGAGAGACTTCTGATGGGTCATAGACGTTCCTGAAAGGACGACATGGGTTTGGGTGAAAAAAAAAAAAAAAGATTTTATTAATAGTAGACATGTGCGGTGGTTCGTTTCGTACCAAATTAAAATTCTGACAAATTTTCGTTTTTCCGAAATTCGGATGTATCCGATTTTCCGAATTAGAATAGTACTGAATTTAAACGAATCCGAAATAACGAAAAAAACAATTCGGACGAAATTCGAATTCAAATCGTTTTCCAATACTTTTCGAATTCAAATCGTTTTTAAAATCTCCAAACAGAATAAAATAGAATAGAAAGTAAAGGAATAAAAAAGATTTTTTTTTCTATTCTATTTCTTTATTTTCTGTTCTATTTCATTCTCTTTGGAAATCGGAAAACTATTTGAAATTGATTTGAAAACTTTTTTTTTAGAATCAATCCGAATTCGAAAAATTTGAATCGATTCGAAAACGAACAAACAAAACGAATTCCGAAAACGAGTTAATCAAAGAAAACTATGTTAACTAAACAAATTTACGTAAAAAAAAACGATTCGAAACTGCACATGTCTATTTAATTGGTACATTGTTTGAATTATGTAGGTGTACTCAGCATACTGTAGGTGTGCACACAGGGTGTGCCGGTTGTGCCTGGGCACACCCTGTGTGGTACCAATTCCCCCTGCTGCCTGGCACCCCCTGTCCCCCCCCCCCCCCCCCCATCTGTGCGGCCAACTTCCTTCCTCTCTCCACAGCTGCTGCTGAGGTAGTACCACCATTGAGTGAGGGCGAAGGGGCTGGTAAATATTTAATTTACTGGCTCCTTCCTTTTCTGAATGAACACAGTGAGTGATCTGTACCGATCGATCCTGTGTTTATTCTTTAACTGAAGCATTGTAGACTATGCTGCCAAGCACAGAGCACTTCCCATTCCTTCACTGTCCAGTGCAGCTGAGGCTGCAGAGAAAGAACTTTGTTCTCAATCCTTTTCTCAGTCTCAAAAAGTCAGGGGGTCTGTTTGAACCCTTAATATTTCACCAAAGCCCCCGCAAAGGGGCTCCTTAACAAAAAAATGTAAAAATTTAAAAAATAATAAAAAATAATATTGTAAAAAATAATAATAATAATAAAATTATATTTGATCAAAGCCCCCCGCAATGAGGCTCCTAAAAAAAATTTAAAAATTAAAAAAAAAGTAAAAAATAATAATAAAATTATATTTGACCAAAGCCCCCGCAATAGAGCTCCTAAATAAAAAATTAAAAAATAATAAAAAATAATATTGTAAAAAAAAATAATAATAATAATAATAATAAAATTATATTTGACCAAAGCCCCTGCAATGGAGCTCCTAAAAAATGTAAAAAAATAATAAAAAATAATATTGTAAAACATAATAATAATAATAAAATTATATTTGACCAAAGCCCCCGCAATGGGGCTCCTAAAAAATGTAAAAAAATAATAAAAAATAATATTGTAAAAAATAATAATAATAATAAAATTATATTTGACCAAAGCCCCCCCCCAAAGGGGCTCCTAAAAAAAAAAAAAATATATAAAAAAAAATAAAACAAATAATAAAAAATAATATTGTAAAAAATAATTTAAAAAAATTAAGTGTTCTCTTCTTACTTTCAGAAACTATCACAGTCAGACAAACTGACAGACATACGAAAGCTAAAATCCCGGAGATCTTCAGTACAGGTAAGAGAGACTTCTGAAGGGTCACAGACCTTCCCAAAGGGGGCGACACTGACCTGGAAATAAACGATTTCTATCTAATCTTTAGATTGGTTGAATTATGTATACTCAGTAAGGGAATGAGAAAAGGGAAGTTTTACATGACATGTGCAGAATGGAAAAATTTAGTTTTGCTTGTTTTCAGATAGATTTGTTATTTTACTAATTTTGTTTTGTTGATTCGTTTCAGAATGACTTTATATGTTTTTTTTTTCATTTATTAATTTTCTAACGCATTCCAAATTTTCAGAATGATTCAGATTCCATGTGAAGAAATAGCTGGTTGTTAAGGAGTGGGGTCGGGAAGCCGGCCGCAGCGTCTTTAATAACCGATGACTCATCAGCTGTCAGCGGGTTTCCCCACTGATGGATAAGTGTTTACAAAATCATGTCGGCAATAGTAAAGTTAGGAAAAAAAAAACAGCGTGGGGTCCTCCCCAAAGTTCATAACAGGCCCTTCGGGTCTGGTATGGATATTAAGGGGAACCCCAATAATTTTTTTTTTAAAAAACAGCGTGGGGTCCCCCCCCAATCCATGCTAGGCCCTTCGGGTCTGGTATGGATATCAACCACTTCTATACTGCAGAACATCATATGACGTCCTCGGATTTCATTGGTGATATCTGAATGATGGGGGCAGTTACAGGCATCATTCAGATATCATTTTTATTCAGCTGGCGATTACCTGCGCCATAAGTACAATCATAGCAGCTGATTGATCGTTCTTACAGGCGACAGGAGGGGACATCATCCCCACCCCCTGCCGCCCTCCGGTGCTTCCACCGGCTCGCCAGTGCGAACGGCGAGCCAGAGAAGGAATACCCTGGCACCGGAAGTTCGTCATAGAGAAAGCCAAGGGCCAGATGGTCCCCAGCAGTCTCTATGACTCTCGGAGGTCCGGGTGCGACGTTATGACGTCATGCCCGGGCCGGCGGAAGTAAACTCGGCGGGAAAGCCTGAGATCGTTTTTTTTTTTTTTATCTCAGGATTTCCAGCCTGGAGGTGAGATGTGGGGGGTCTTATACCCAGTTGTTTGACAATAGCGAATTAAAATTCGCTATTGTTTTCCTGATTCTCCTCCCGGCCAATCCTGGCTCAGGAAGCGGGTCCTGAGACCCGATTGGACGAAGAGGAGAAGCGATCTTATTGGCCGCCGAGGGGGTAGGTGACGCAGGGGAAGCCGCGGTCCTGTGAAACCGAGGAAGGAGGAGACGCAGCCCGCCACCTGGAGGAAGCCCGCAACCTAGATGGGGTAAGTGCAGGGACCGATCGACCGACCGGGGCTTTCCTGCCTTGTCTATGGATAGTAAAATGTACATTGTTTGTCGCCGTTGCGCAGTTGTAAAGCGTGACATTTTTGGTATCAATTTACTCGGCGTAACATCATCTTTTATATTTTACAAAAAAAATTGGGTTATGTACTGTGTTTTTTTTTTTTTGTTTTTGCATTAAAATTCTAAAAAAAAATTTCAAAAAATTGCGTTTGAAAAACAGCTGCACAAATATTGTGTCACATAAAAAAATTGCAACGATCGCCATTTTATTCTCTAGGGCCTATGTTTAAAAAAAAAAAAAAAAAAAATTATAATACTGTTTGGGGGATCTAAATAATTTTCTAGCAAAAAGTACTGATTGTTACATGTAAACAAAAAATACCAGAAGTAAAAATCTGCATGATGAGAAAATGTGTTTTGTTTCATTTTGTTTGGTTTCGATTTGTTACTCTAGTTATTATACTTTGTTAAATTCGGTTGATTCGTTCAATTCATATTCAGAATTAGTTTTATGTCTTTTCGAATTCTCTTCGAATTTACAGATTTTTTTCCATTCGAAATGTCTGAATCGATACATTTTGAATCGGTTGAATCGAAAATTTTAGATTTTTTTTTTTTTTCGATTCGAATGCGGCAAAGTGAACAAACCAAAGAAAAAATCTTCACCAAATGATTACAATGACTCTTTAAATCACCTTTGGCTTGGCAACAACAGCATTATTACGAAAATGGTACTCTAATAACACACATTGTGCGTTATTTACTAAAACTGGAGAGTGCAAACTCTGGTGAAGCTAAGCACAGGAACCAATCAGCTTCCAGGTTTTTATTGCCAAAGCTTAATTGAACAAGCTGAAGTTAGAAGCTGATTGGCTGCCATGCACAGCTGCACCAGATTCTGAGCTCTCCAGTTGTAGTAAATCTACCTATTGTCTTTAATTTCAGAAATATGTTTACAGTAGACATGTGCAATTCGTTTAGTTCCGAATTAGTTTTTTAACGAATTCCGACAAAATTGTTAATTCGAAAATATTCGAATGAACGAAAACCCGTTTAACGAATTTTACGAATATTCGGAAATACGTAAATTCGTAAATTTGAAAATCTGAAAACCCAAACATTCGAAAATCCAAAATAATAACTAACTAATAATAATAACTTATACAAACTATTAAATTATAGGTATGGTAATTTCCTTTCAAATTTGGCTGTTAGTGAAGGTAACGAATACGAATTTATCCGAAGTTACGAATTATCCGATAATAATAATTATAAGGATTGCCGCATCTAAACGAATGGAACATGACAAACTAATAATAATAAATAGCAATAATAATAATAAAAATGTTTTATTATTATTATTTATGCATTCTGTTCCATTTGTTTAGACGCGGAATCCGTTATTTCGGATAATTCGTGACTTCGGATTAATTCGCATTCGTTACATTCACTAACAGCCAAATTTGAAAGGAAATTTCAATACCTATAATTTAATAGTTAGTTATTATTAGTTAGTTAGTTTTTCTTTAGAATTTTCAGATTTGCTTTCTTATTTTTGGATTTTCGAATTTTCCTATTTACGAATTTGCGAATTGCGATCGTAACGAATAGCCCAAAAACGAAAAAACAAAAAAACAAAAACGAATGAAATGAAAACAAACTCATTTTTCGGCAGTGCACATGTTTAGTTTACAGTTAGAATTCAACTGGAGTTCGATGTAAAATTCGATTTGAATTTCAATTTGAATTGCAAAAATTTGAGGAAGTGTTTTTTTTTTTTTACTATATGAGTCTGCTCCTTATGAAAGATCTCAGCTCGCATCGATCATTTTTTTTCTTTTTTTTGATTGTTTTGTTGTGGCCTTTATTAGGATTAGCGGATGAGCGCAGTATATTTTTGAGTATAACAGTCATAGACTTTGTTTTTCAGTGCACCATTCAACGTTCGTCAGTGAGCATCACTCCACCGGAATACACTCAACTGTCACCAAGAAGGAGCTCCAATCCGTCACTCAAAAGACGCACGCTCCACACATAACGAGTAAGTAAATCTCCACCTAAGGCCCGGGTCACGCTGGTGCGACAGTCGCTCCGACTTTGAGAGCACATGTCGCACGACATGTAAAAATCAATGGTTCCCTATGAGAGCCATCCTAACTGGTCCGACTTGTGTCGGTCCGACTTTTGAAAAAGGTTCCGACTTGGGTGCAATTTCAGCCCATTGAATTATATGGAAGTCGCATTCAAGTCGGATCATCATCTTAACCGATCCGACGTGCTCAGAGACAATGTTAGCAATGCAAAATGTACTTGGAAAAAAAAATTAAAACGGTGTGGGGTCCCCCCCCCAGATCCATATCAGACCCCTTATCCAAGCATGCAGCCTCGCTGGCCAGGAAAGGAGGGGGGACGAGCAAGCACCTCCCCCCCCGAACCATACCAGGCCATATGCCCTCAACATGGGGGTGGTGCTTTGGGGCCTCCCCCACCCCAAAGAACCTTGTCCCCATGTTGACGGGGACAAGGGCCTCTTCCCCACAACCCTGGGCTGTGGTTGTGGGGGGCCTGCAGGCAAGGGGCTTATTGGAAATCTTGAAGCCCCCTTTAAGAAAGGGGGCCCCCAGATCCCGACCCCCCCCCCATGTGAATGAGAATGGGAATCTCAGCCAATGAGTAGCTGAAACTCATCATAAGTGCCTCCCTCCCCCCTGACATCATACCGACCTCCCAATTACCGAACTGTTGTTTTATGCTGGAAACAAATTTATTTTAATCCGGTATCCAGACTCCCGGCCGGGCCCTGTCTGTCACGTGGTGCTGTGACATTGACTGACACTCTGGGGGGGGTTTGGACCCCCCTGACCCCACCCTTATCTACGCCCCTGTAATGGGAAACATAGTACCCCTACCCATGCACCCAAAAAAAAGCCAGTGTCGTGTTAAAAAAAAAAAAAAAAAACAGGAGGCAGTTTTTGACAAGTCCTTTATTAAAAATGAATAATGTACCCCATGGTAGCAACAATGTCAATCATGATAGCCATCGCCGCCAACTCAATAAAAAAAAAAAAAAAAAAAACACTCTTCCCCCGACGAAGGCTCCCGCCGTTCTGGCAGCTCCGGTGTCTGACAGTTCTTGTATAACTATGGGGCGCGGCCATGCGGTGACGTCACCCGAAAAACCCGTCCCTTTTTGACGTCACCACCCCAGGCATGATGGGTCCGTGACATCACAAGGTGATCTCTAGGTGGGGTCTCTAGGTGGCGTCACCACAGAGCCACGCCCCATAGTTATATAAGAACTGTCAGACACCAGAGCTGCCAGAACGGTGGAAAGCCTTCATCGGAAGGAGAGCTTTTTTTTTTTCTTTTTATCTGGTTGGTGCAGCAGCTAATGGTATATACCAGGCTATACATATATATATATATATATATATATATATATATATATATATATATATATATATATATATATATATATGTGTGTGTCTTTTTGAAGACCCCCGTGTGTGTGTATGTATATATATATATATACACACACACACACACACACACACACGGGGTGTGTGTGTGTGTGTGTGTGTGTATGTGTATATATATATATATATATATATATATATATATATATATATATAATGTATGTGTGTGTGTGTGTGTGTGTGTGTGTGTGTGATTTTTTTTATTTTTTCTTGTATCTCTGTCAATGCAGTCCTGATAATTACACAGCACAGCTAGTTAAGGCATACAGTGCTGTCCTCTCTCCACCCGTAGCCTGTTAATTGTGCAATGAAGAAGCAGCAGCAGACTAATGAGGTCATCTCTCTGCTCACTCTGTTGTCTCCTCCCATCAGCACGTCCCTTGTCAGCACATTTCTGTGCAGCTCACCTAATTCTACAGCAGCTCCCAGTGATGCCCCTCCCTCTTTCAGTCTGAGTGCTGCTGTACAGGAGATTACAAGAGGCTAAATAACCAGTCAGAATTAGATACTTGCGCTATTTATGCATGCAAATATTTAATAATAAATGCATAACTGCCTCGATTTGTGTTTTTACATCTGTCTGGAGTTCAGCATGAAACGTTATGGGACCCTTGGAGAGCAAACCACCCACCACCTGTTTTCTTGTGTAGGAGACCAGGTCTGATCCAGTAGTGGGTTGCTTTTTCAGCTGAGCTTCTGGTGTCACCAGCTTCTAAGGTCCCACAGGTTCCTGTATTTCCCTGCACCTTCGGTGACAACAGGAACCTCAAATGAAGAAGCAAACTTTTAGATTATCATGGAGGTGGGGTGGGACCCCAGACAGCAATGACCAGCAACCCTGAGGATAATTAGAAAGGAGGGAGGTGTCATCCCAGTAGTCACCCATCCCAATTTTTGCCAAACCTAAGCACCCCCTGAAGGAGTGCGATTCCTCTAGCGGGACTTTTTTCACGGGGTTACCTGTAATAAAGTAGAAAGTAGTAGAAGTTTATAGTTTTTGTATAAAAGTATTGTAGTTTATTAATTTAGCATCTAAAAATCATTACACATGACCTAACCATATATACAATAAAATGGATGCATGTTACTGGGAAAAAGTAATTCTATAAATAAATGACCAAATGCAATGATACAGGTAGTAAAGAACCAATGATCATAGAACCCGACGTTTCGAGGTAAGCAAAAGGGGTTGACCTCTTCTTCAGGGGTAACGACAATTGGTCAAAATGGATATTTCATCTAGAAAATTAACAAAAAGCAGAGCAAACATAAATGGATGAATATCTCAGGCATTCACAGCAGGAGGCAGTAGAGAGCATCTAGTTTACATTATAAAGGTCAATAGACATTAACATATGTTACATCTTTAGTAAGTTCCAGGCATATACATTCAGAGATTTCATACTGACCCCTTAAGATTCATATAAACACTCCCAGGGACATTATCAGCATCCAATGCGAATCAAGAATTTGCCGCCAGGTCAAGGCCACACGGGGATCACAGAACCGAGGCTCAAGAAGATAGGGAAGATACCAGGTGAATCACAGGAAAAAGAACCAGGGTGGACTGAGGTTGCTTCACAAAGGATATCATCAATATAAGAACAGACACAGTCCTCCCCTCACTGCGAAGGCTTGAGACAGCCTGTTTGATGGAGTTAGAGGGTGGGGGGTACAATCCTGCTAAAAACTGAGGATAAAAGGAACCAGATCATGGGTCCCAATTTCAGCAGCAGGAAGTATTTGAATAATACCCCAGAATCAAAATGGGCAGGAGTCCAAGGAAATATGCAGGTTCCCTGGTTGGGTGTGAGTACGCATAAGTCTGCCTGTCTCAGCTTCCTCCAAGCACGTCTGTGTGGTGTCAGTAGCAGCTGAGGATAATTATGACCATTTCTCTCTTCTATTCGCAGAGTCTATATCTGTGCCAAATGTAAGAGTAGAAATAGGCAATGGTTTCCAGATCACCTGTTTCTCCGAAAGGGGACCTGAGGTCATCAACTACGAGCTCATCCAGGGGGACCGAATAGTGAAAAATATGACAGTCCACGGGAGGAAAGCCGCCACATTCCAGTTTGACATAACTCCGGGACCGAGCATAATCTACTGCAGAGCAAGAACACTGTCTGGAGAGGAGGTGACAAGTGAACCTCTAAAAATTGAAGGTGAGGAGAACAGTCCTTCTAGACTTGTCGAAACAATGATGGAGCTTGGCTGCTGAGCTGTAAAAAGTGGAGGCGAGGAATAATAACCTCATCAGTTTCACGTTTTCCCCTTTTTCAACCTCCAATCCCCCCTAACCAGTAATTATCTGTGGAATCCTTCACCACTCCTAGCGTTCTCTTCTCTACTCTGCAATAGATGACCTCTACAATAAAACCCACCCCTGTCAACAAATTGCACCTTCCTCCTCACTGGCCTTCATCTACACAGGCTATCCGCTCCTCGGTCTACTATGGATGCTTCGTCTAGTTTCATCCACCTTACCAACCACTCAGTGTCCACCACTCCTCTCTGCCAATCCCTCCACTGGCCTCCACTCAGTGTCATTCACTCCTCTCTGCCAATTCCTCCCTGGTCTCCGCTTAGTTTCCTTCACTCCTCTCTACCAATCCCTCCACTGGCCTCCACTCAGTGTCCTCCACCCCTCTCTGCACATCCCTCCACTGGTCTCCACTCAGTGTTCTCCACCCTTCTCTGCCAATCCCTCCACTGGTCTCCACACAGTGTCCTCCACCCCTCTCTGCCAATCCCTTCACTGGCCTTCACTCAGTGTCCTCTACCTCTCTTTGCCAATCCCTCCACTGGTCCCCTTCTCAGTGTCCTCCACCCCTCTCTGCCAATCCCCTCACTGACTCCTGCTTAGTGCCCTCCATCCATCTCTGCCAGTCCCTCCATTGGCCCCTGCTCAGTGTCCTCAACCCCTCTCTCTGCCAATTCCTCCACTGGCCTCTGCTCAGTGTCCATCACTCATCTCTGCGAATCCCTCCGTTGGCTTCTGCTCGCTCAACAAATGAAATTCAAGATACTAACACCATACAAGGCCATACACAACTCTCTGCCCCGAGCTGCATCACCAGTCCCATCTCAAAATATCATGTAAGCCATCCTCCTCCAATACTCACTTTTAGGACTTCCCCAGAGCTTCTCCCATCCTCTGGAACTCTCTACCACAATCTGTCCACCCCCTGGAATGAAGAGATAAAGAGGTTCTGTGTAGGCACCAAGTCAATCTTCTTGGAGCTTTTACAGAGTTAAGAAACCACCCCTATGTAACAGCAGGTTATTGGCTGCTCAGGCATCCAACGCTGTGTACTGAGGGGAGAGGAGAGAGTTACATGTTCATCCATACATTGGACCATCAGGTATTTCCCTGCACTCTATTGGCTTAACAGAGCAGTAAACATGGCCTTTAATTAGGAGGAGGCATGATATATTTTGGTTGGATTTGGCCATTAAGTGTGCCTGTTTCTTTGCCCGGTATATGCAATGCTCAAGTTTACGCTGCAGATGATCGTGCTCCAGTAGAATATATAATTGATTGATATATATGATGTGTAAATTGAGTCAGCTGGTCATTTTGTCTCATTCCACATACAGGTGACAACCCAGACAGTGAGGAAAAACCTGGGGACAGTAAAAAGTCTGAAAAGGAAGAATGGGACGCTGCACCCAAATTCCTGATTTCATTAACGTATATCCTGACGTCTGTGTCCCAACCAGTGCAGGACCTGAATGCCATCATCATCAGCGTCTGTGGCCCCATTATCCTCATTGTGCTCCTACTCATCTTCTTAACACATTTCTGTAAGTATAAAGAGAGAACCTGGAAACGTAAAACCGGAGAGAAGACCATTAGGCGGGACCGGGCCGGAGCCTGGGGGGGAGGGGGATGCCATGGGCCAATGGGGCATCTCTCCTTTTTTGTTTACCTGAACTCTTTGTGAGTAACCTCCTCACAGAGGCTTCTGGATGAGGACATTTAAAACTTTTCACAATTTTTCCAAAATTTTTGCAATTTTTCCAAATTGTTAACAATTTTTTTTTTAGTATTTCTACTCTTAACCTTAAATTCATACAGCTTAAAATTGAACTCCCCCCAATCAGTGGTTAATTGCCTGTTCAGTCCTTCCTTATTAAATCTAAGGATATTCCTTCTTATGCAGGCTGCCCTTACCCCCTTTGACAGTGCTGGGCCCTGCCACTGTGTTAGAAGAGGTAAATCACCCACACGATTCTCTAATAGATGGAGGTTGAGGGGCAACAGAATGTCAGGTTCCGAGTGAACAAAATAGTTTTTTTCAGTTTTCTCTGGTATTGGTAAGTCCTGGATTGAGTTCTGGAGTCTGGAGACTTCAAAGAGTCTTTGGAGCAATGAAGCCTCTAGTCTTGTGTCCAGGTCTTACAGGAAACCAGCAGGCTGTGTATGCAGGTGTGCACAGCCTTTAAATTCAAGGCTTTGTGTGTAATTTAAGGCTCCACCCGGGAGACAGGAGGTCCCCTGCCCAGAGGTCAGGGTGTGGGAGCTTTGAGAGAGGGAGCTGAGAGAGAGACAGTTTGGTGAGATGGTCGGTCAGAAGGACCTTGCAGAGGCCTTAAGTATGAGGTCAGAGCAGTGGCACTGCCAGAGCAAGCAGCAAGATATTCCTTGTTTATGCAGGCTGCCTACACCCCCGGTGACAGTGCTATCCCTGCCACTGTGTGAGAAGAGATACTGTACATCTCACACAGGGTTCTCACAGTTGCAGATTCAAGTTTTCTTCGGGATTGGTAACACCTGGAATGGGTTCTAATGCTTCTAAGAGTCGTGGAAGGGATGAAGCCTCTACTCTTGTGTACAGGTCTTACGGGAGACCAGCATGCTGTGTGTGTGGGTGTGCCGCGCCCTATAATCAAAGGGCTGCCTGTTATTCAAGGCTCCACCCAGGAGACAGGAGGTCCCCTGCCCAGAGGTCAGGGTGTGAGCCAGAGCCAGAACCAGAGCAGCAGGAAGCTGTGAGAGCCGAGAGATACAGATGCAGAGTCCAAAGTTTGTTGAGATGGTCTGGAGGACCAGACAGAGGCCTAAAATATGAGGTCAAAGCAGCTTTGCTGCCAGAGCAAGCTGAGAGAAATTCCTTGTTTATGCAGGCTACCCACACGCCCTGTCACTGTGTGAGAGGAGATACATCTCACACAAGGTTCTCATGAATGCAGATTCATGTTTTCTCTGGGATTGGTAATGCCTGGATTGGGTTCTTGAGTCTGGAGAGTTCAAAGAGTCTTGGGAGGGATGAAGCCTCTGACCCTATGTCCAGGTCTTACAGGAGACCAGCAGGCTGCGTGTGCAGGTACAGCCTTTATAATCAAGGGGTTGTCTGTAATTCAAGGCTCCACCCAAGAGACAGGAGGTCCCCTACCCAAAGGTCAGGGTGTGGGCCAGAGCAGCAGGGAGCAGTGAGAGAGAGAGAGCTAAGAGAGCCGAGAGAAAGACAGGTCCAGAGTCAAAAGTTTGTGGAGATGGCCTGGAGGACCAGACGGAGGCCTGGAGAGTGGGGTCAGAGCAGTGGCGCTGCCAGAGCAAGCCGGGGGATTTTCCTTGTTTATGTAGGCTGCCCACACCCCCTGTGACAGCAATGGCCCTGCCACTGTGTTAGAAGAGGTACACCTCACACAGGGTTCTCACGGGTGCAGGTCCAAGCTTTCTCCAGGAATGGTAATGTCTGCATTGTGTTCTGGAGTTTGGAGAATTTTAGGAGTCTTTGGAGGGGTGAAGCCTCTAACCCTATGTCCAGGTCTTACAGGGGACCAGCAGGCTGTGTGTAGGTGTAGGTGTGCACAGCCTTTATAATTAAAGGGCTGTCTGTATTTCAGGGCTCCGGGAGACAGGGGGTCCCCTGCCCAGAGGTCAGGGTGTGGGCCAGAGCAGCAGGGAGCTGTGAGAGAGAAGCAGACACAGAGCCTAAAGTTTGGTGAGATGGTCTGGAGGACCTTACAGAGGCCTGAAGTGTGAGGCCAGAGCAGCGGTGCTGCCAGAGTAAGTCAGGAGGCTGAAGCAAGCATTTATGTTGCTGAGTAGCATTGAGGGAGGAATCCTCAACACCTCTGTGAGGGTAACCTATTCATTTAAGTGGGCCAGCAAACCCTGAAACATATTTCCTTGCTAGATTGGACTTCATGTTAAAGACACTACAACACGCTAATCCCCCCCCCCCCCCCCCCCCTAATATCACCAGTCCTACAAAGCCTCTCCTCTTTGCTTCTTGATCAGTTGCAGTCCAACAATGCAGGACCAGTGGTCCATATATAAGGCAGGCAAGGGACCATCTTCCTCTGATCCACAGAGCGGATCTCGTTGCCGTTCTCTCCATCAATAAACAGTGAATGCAGGGGATGGGCCCATGGTGCTCCGCACTCACTGTAATGCCCTCAGTCTTCCAGGATGAGGCACACTGAGCATTGTTCAATCCAGAAAACCGAGGACATCTAGTGGCAGAAAAGAGGTACTGCAGGGGACAGCAGTGGATTGAAAGTGAATATGCTTTTAATTTTTAACGACAGATAGGGAACAATTGTATTTTTTGCCCAAGATGCTTAATGACATTTAAATTACAAAGTAACAAGTGTAAAAAGTATTTGTATCAATTTTACCAAAACTGAAACTTTCCTTTATAGTGTAAGACTCCTGTCAGCTGAAAGATCTTTTTTTTTTTTCCTTCTATTCTCAGGTAACCGTCGAGGACGTAAGGCGGGATCGTCTCGTCTGGTCTGCTGTGTGTGTAAGTGTCCTATACATATCATCAGCTGACTGATATTCCATATATCATATATAGTCATGTATGGTGGACCTCTTCTTCTGGAAATACAAGCTGCCTGGCTGTCACATTGATATGATATGTAAACTCTTAGGAAACAAACCCACACATATAGGTTGGATTGGATGGACTTGTGTCTTTTCCAGCCTTATATACTATGTAATTATGAATATAGAATATGGCAGAACAAGGAATGAACACGCCGTAATGATACAAGATCAGCTGCAGGGAGATCGCAGACAATACTGGTGACTGGTCCTTTGTCCTCTGCTGCAGGGAGACTCCAGACAATACTGGTGACTGGTCCTCGGCCCTCTGCTGCAGGGAGACCACAGGCAAAACTGATGACTAGTCCCTGGCCCTCTGCTGCAGGGAGACCACAGGCAAAACTGGTGACTGGTTCTTGGCCCTCTGCTGCATGGAGACTCCAGACAATACTGGTGACTGGTCCTTGTCCCTCTGCTGCAGGGAGACCACAGACAATACTGGTGACTAGTCCTTTGTCCTCTGCTGCAGGGAGACCACAGACAATACTGGTGACTGGTCCTCGGCCCTCTGCTGCAGGGAGACCACAGACAATACTGGTGACTGGTCCTCGGCCCTCTGCTGCAGGGAGACCACAGGCAAAACTGGTGACTAGTCCTTTGTCCTCTGCTGCATGGAGACTCCAGACAATACTGGTGACAGGTCCTTTGTCTTCTGCTGCGTCTCCTCCTCCTCCATGGTGGCAGTTGATTCCTCGGCGGTTTCCCTCCTCCTTCTCTCGGCGGCCAATACGATCGCTTCTTCTCTCAACCTATTGGGTCTTGGCCGGGAGGATAATCAGGAAGACAATAGCGGGTATTAATTCACTAATGTCACTCAACTGGGTGGGCTCAGGGTGCGGTGCTCTGCGCCCCAAGCCCACCCTTGTTTGAAGCCAATAAAGCCTCAGGCTCTAATCATGTGCCTAAAAACCGAACCCCCATTGAAATCCATGTGTCCGGCTCCCTGCATGTAAATTAGGGGCCAGGCACATGGATTAGGGGGGCGGCACCCCTGCGTCCCTAATGGACGGGCCGCCACTGGTGGCTAGTCCTTTGCTGCAAGGAGACCAAAGACAACACTGGTGACTGATCCTCGGCCCTCTGCTGCAGGAAGACCACTAACAATACTGGTGACTGGTCCTCGGCCCTCTGCTGCAGGAAGACCACAGGCAAAACTGGTGACTGGTCCTTTGTCCTCTGCTGCATGGAGACTCCAGACAATACTGGTGACTGATCCCTCTGCTGCAGGGAGACCACAGACAATACTGGTGACTGGTCCTTGGCCCTCTGCTGCAGGGAGACCACAGACAATACTGGTGACTGGTCCTTGGCCCTCTGCTGCAGGGAGACCATAGGCAAAACTGGACTAGTGACTGGTCCTTGGCCCTCTGCTGCAGGGAGACCACAGACAATACTGGTGACTAGTCCTTTGTCCTCTGCTGCATGGAGACTCCAGACAATACTGGTGACTGGTCCTTGGCCCTCTGCTGCAGGGAGACCACAGAAAATACTGGTGACTGGTCCTCGGCCCTCTGCTGCAGGGAGACCATAGGCAAAACTGGTGACTGGTCCTTGGCCCTCTGCTGCAGGGAGACCACAGACAATACTGGTGACTGGTCCTTGGCCCTCTGCTGCAGGGAGACCATAGGCAAAACTGGTGACTGGTCCTTGGCCCTCTGCTGCAGGCAGACCACAGGCAATACTGGTGACTGGTCCTTGGCCCTCTGCTGCAGGGAGACCACAGACAATACTGGTGACTGGTTCTTGTCCCCGTGTCTCCCTGATTTTGGGCACAGCTTCAGTGCAGTTCCTCTTCTTCTTTCTTTGATGGTTCCTTTCACCTTCGTTCCTCTACCCACAGTCAGGTGATGTCATAATCCTCTCTATAATGATTTTTATTGTATATTAGAGTTTTCTGTTTAATGTGAATTGTATTTTGTTTTAATTTTTCAGGACATTTTTAAAGGATAAAATCACAGCCCGGGACCCGGAAGATGGAGAGAACTCCATGATATCAGAATTGATGTGTGAATTATTCCTCGTTCTCTGCTGATGTACAGTAGATATATTCCCCGCGGGCTGACATATAATATGCCGTGTATAAATAAGGATCTTTTTTCCCCATAAAATACAATTTTCATCATTTTCCATCATTCAGCCATTTCCCGTATATATATTTGTGTATAAATTTCCTGTATACGCGCCCCCTAGTGGCACAATGTGTGTTGGCACAGGCACTTGCAGTCTCCACAAGGGGGGCAGATGAACAGGGTGACAACGCAGGGGCACAGCTGGGAGACAGTTGTCACCCTGTGATAGGAAGTGCTCGAATGAGGGGCCTTCATGGCAGGATCGCCAGAGATTATTTTAATAAAAAGGTTGTAGAAATTACTGAAATGACAAGAGAAGCAGAGGGCGAGTTCATACTAGACTGCTACCATCCCTAATTCCAGACAAAAATCACACACACCCCCTCAGTCCACCAAACATGGTGGAGAGAAGGTAAAAAAATGGGACTTTCCTTGTACCTCATAGAGACAAAAAAACATAAAATTCCACAAGAGTTTATTACAAAAAAAAAAGACATCCGACATGGCATAAAGAATGACCATCAGCTCATATTCTGTTAAAAAAAAAAAAAACAACAAAAAAAAAACTTAATCTATAATATATCATTCCACAAGATATGATTTCTTAGGCGTTCTTGATCAACGCGTTTCGCCATCTCTTTGCCTCAACAGGATCCACACCAAAAAATAAATGATCTCCATAAATAGACAATATATATATATACAAAATTGATATATCAATGTACAACATAAATATACACTCACCGGCCACTTTATTAGGTACACCTTGCTAGTAGCAGGTTGGACCCCCGTTTGCCTTCATTCTTGGTGGCACAGATACAACAAGGTGTTGGGAACGTTCCTCAGAGATTTTCCTCCATAGTGACCTGATAACATCACACAGTTGCTGCAGATTTGCCGGCTGCACATCCATGATCCAAATCCCCCGTTTTCCACCACATCCCAAAGGCCCTCTATTGGATGAGATGTGGTGAGTGTGGAGGACATTGGAGTACAGGGACCTCATTGTCCAGTGGTGAGATGATTGGAGCTTTGTGACATGGTACATTATCCTGCTGGAAGGAGCCATCAGAAGATGGGGACACTGTAGTCATAAAGGGATGGACATGGTCAGCAACAATACTCAGGTAGGACGTGGTGTTTAAACGATGCTCAGTTGGTACTAAGGGGCCCAAAGTGTGCCAAGATAATACCCCCCCACCATTACACCCCCACCACCAGCCTGAACCGGTGATATCCCATCCCCCACACCATTACATCATAACCACCAGCCTTAACCGGGGATACAAGGCAGGATGGATCCATGCGCCAAATTCTGACCCCACCATCTGAATGTCGGAGCTGAAATCCAGACTCATCAGACCAGGCAACGTTTTTCCAATCTTCTATTGTCCAATTTTGGTGATCCTGTGCCAATTGTAGCCTCAGTTTCCTGTTCTTAGCAGAGAGGAGTGGCACCCGGTGTGGTCTTCTGCTGTAGCCCATCTGCTTCAAGGTTGGATGTGTTGTGTGTTCAGAGATAGTATTCCGCAAACCTTGGATGTAAAGAGAGGTTATTTGAGTTACTGTTGTATTTCTATCATCTGAAACCAGTCTGCCCATTCTCCTCTGACCTCAACAAGGCATTTCCTCCACACAACTGCTTCTCACTGCAATTTGTGTTATCAAGCAATTGTACCTAATAAAGTGGCCTGTGACTGTATATTAAATCGGTTCCCAATGATGAGAAACATGGAGTAAGATCAAAAAGGGGGGGTGGGGTCATAAAGTCATGACTTGGTTAGTGTATATATCTCCGTAGAACTACAAATCTGGTTTTATACTGAGCAATAAAAATAGAGATGTATAAGATTTTCTTTGATACTTTGTGTATGATAGGATGTGATGATATGTGTATGATAGGATGTGATCAAAATAAAATTTGGGGAATTCTCTTGTTATGGTAAAGTTTAAAAATTCCTGTTGGGTTGGCACCTTAGAGTTTTATCTTTTCAGCCCAATCCCAAAGAGCATAGTGACCCGACCCCACCACATGGTCTACCACATGCTGGGGTCAGGTCTATCATTGTCTTACATGTGGTGAGGTCGGGTCTACCATTGTCTACCCTGAGGTGGGGTTGGGTCTACCATGTGGTGGGGACGGGTCTACCATGGTCTACCATGTGTTGGGGTCGGGTCTACCAAGTGGGATGGGGTCGGGTCTGCCATGGTCTACCATGTGGTGGTTTTGGGTCTACCATGGTCTAACATGTGGTGGGGTCGGGGTCTACAATTGTCTACCCTGTGGTGATGTCAGGTCTACCACGTGGTAGTGTTGGGTCTACCATGTGGTGGGGTCGGGTCTACCAAGTGGGATAGGGTTGGTTCTGCCATGATCTACCATGTGGTGGGGTCGGGTCTACCATGGTTTACCATGTGGTGAGGTCGGATCTACCATGTGGTGAGGTCGAGTCTACCATGGTCTAATATGTGGTGGGGTCGGGTCTACCATGTGGTGTGGTGGGGTCAGGTCGGGTCTACCATGGTCTACCATGTGGTGGGGTCGAGTCCACCATGGTCTACCATGTGGTGGGGTCAGGTCTAACATGGTCTTCTACGTGGTGGGGTCGGGTCTACCATGGTCTAACATGTGGTGGGGTCTACAATTGTCTACCCTGTGGTGAAGTCAGGTCTACCATGTGGTAGTGTTGGGTCTACTATGTGGTGGGGTCGGGTCTATCAAGTGGGATAGGGTTGGTTCTGTCATGGTCTACCATGTGGTGGGGTCGGGTCTACGATGGTTTACCATGTGGCGAGGTTGGGTCTACCATGTGGTGAGTTCGGGTCTTCCATGGTCTAACATGTTTTGGGGTCGGGCATACCATGGTCTACCATGTGGTGTGGTGGGGTCAGGTCGGGTCTACCATGTGGTGGGGTTGGGTCCACCATGGTCTACCATGTGGTGGGGTCTGGTCTACCATGGTCTACTACGTGGTGGGGTTAGGTCTATCATGATATACCACGTGGTGGGGTTGGGTCTACCACGTGGTGAGGTTAGGTCTACCAAAATATACCATATGGTGGGGTTGGGTCTACCATGGTCTACTATGTGGTGAGGTTGGGTCTACCATGGTCCACCAAGTTGTGGATGTCGGGTCTACCAAGACCACCTTCTTCCATTGCTCCGTGGTCCAGTTCTGATGCTCACGTGCCCATTGGTCCACCATGGAAAAGAAGTCCACCAAATCCAAAGATATTAGCCGGTAAACGTCACTGAAAAAAACAAAAACATTAACGACAAAAAGAGGAAAGTCTGATGGAAATTAGTTTTATGGAATGATTGGCCGGTGAATCTGACATTTAACCCTTTATTAGTGAGGGTCACTGCGCTCCGAACATTTGCCGTTTTCCCCCAATGTGCTTGTGTTTTGTAGATTTTCAACCTTACATAGAATAGAAATATTAAATTGTTTAGTAGTTAGTTTATATAAAATGTTTTTTTAAAGAAGTATCAATAAAGATTGTAGAATTTTTAGGATTGTGTATGTGTAGTCCATGCAATTGTATGGCGTTTCATTTACCATATTTAGGAGGTGGTGCCCCCCCCGCACACTACCCACCAAACGCATCAAAGAAGCTCCGACACCTTTTTGTGGCATAGAGCTTTGCATGATTTTTTTATTGAGCATTTTACCACATTTGTCCCCCCCCTCCCCCCACATGTTTTGCCGCACGCAAAAACACACGTCTGCTGGCGCTTCGGGGTGCCAATAGGAATTAATGGAACCACAAGTGCGACTTTTGCCCGTTTTTTTTTTTTTTTTTGAGCGCTCTGGGAACTTGCGCATTTCTGTGAAATAACCGAGATCATTTTTGGGATCACATACACTGTCACTCTAAAGCTGGGTATACAGTAGCAGAATTTCAAATGAAAATTTGCATGAAAATGTAATATATGGCACTTTACCAATCATGGGACGTGGCGGCTGCCTTCGTTTTCTTTTCTTTGGCTTTTTTCCCCCCTCTGTTTTCACCTGGTGATCTGACCAGTAACACATCTCCTGTGTTAAAGCCCCCCCCTCCCCATTCTGGATGAAGGAGAACAGGAGGCACAGCAGACAGCAGCATTGTCAGTCGGGGGGGGGGGGGGGGGACTGTTAGGTGGACTGGCAGATTTACAGTATATACACTAACAAACTGAAGCCAAACTCAAGCTCACACTTTGTAAGCAGTCACAGCAAACTATTTTTTTTCCCTCTTGGGATAAAGGTTTTATGTAAATATTTTACAAATAATTTTTTCTCTTATACAAATATGTGTAAATATTTTACATAAATATTATTTAAATAAAAGCTGTTCATTGTAAGCACCCCTGCCAGTGTAGAATAGTTTGTCTCTTCCATGTAAACTGATACATTCTTCTAGAGAGAGTCTGCTTTTGAAAAAACAACAGGCTTAGGGCCCTTTCACACTGGGGCGGTTTGCAGGCGCTATTGCACTAATAATAGGGCCTGCAAACCGACCCGAAACAGCCGCTGCTTTGTCTCCGGTGTGAACCCCCCCCCGAGGGCTTTCACACTGGAGCGGTGCGCTAGCAGGACGGGGAAAAAAAGTCCTGCTAGCAGCATCTTCGGAGCGGTGAAGGAGCGTAGTGTATACCGCTTCTTCACCGCTCCTGCCCATTGAAATCAATGGGACGGCGCGGCTATACTGCCGGCAAAGCGCCTCTGTAGAGGCGCTTTCCGGTGTTTTTTAACCCTTTCTCGGCCGCTAGCGGGGGGGTAAACCCCCCCCCCGCTAGCGGCCGAACACCCACGGTAAAGCGCCGCTTACAATAGCGGCGCTTTACAGCCGCCGCCGCCCCAGTGTGAAAGGGCCCTTACTGGCAGGATCACCTGATGAAAATAGAAGAAAGCCTAAAAAAGAAAACGAATGCAGCCACCACACCTAGAAATGAGTAAGCTGCAAAATAATAAATGTTTACTTTTGGGTTTAATACCGGCTTAGGAAAATTCGCACATCAGTGCCCATCAGTGCCACCTATCAGCGCCCATCAGTGAAGTCTCATCAGTGCCCATCAATGCTGCCTATAATTGCCCATCAATGCTGCCTATCAGTGCCCATAAATGATGACTATTAGTGCTCATCTGTGCCACCTATCAGTACCCATCAGTGCTGCCTATCAGTGCCCATCAATGCCACCTATCAGTGCTGTCTATCAGTGCCCATCAGTGATACCTATCAGTGCCCATCAGTGCTGCCTATCAGTGCCCATCAATGCCACCTATCAGTGCTGCCTATCAGTGCCCATCAATGCCACCTATCAGTGCTGTCTATCAGTGCCCATCAATGCCACCTATCAGTGCTGTCTATCAGTGCACATCAGTGATACCTATCAGTGCTCATCAGTGCTGCCTATCAGTGCCCATCAATGCCGCCTATTAGTGCTGCTTATCAATGCCGCTTATCAGTGCTCATTGGTACTGCCTATCAGTGCCCATGAGTGATACCTATCAGTGCCCATCAGTGCTGCCTATCAGTGCTGTCTATCAGTGCCCATGAGTGATACCTATCAGTGCTCATCAGTGTTGCCTATCAGTGCCCATCAATGCCACCTATCAGTGCCCATCATTGAAGGAAAATAATAAACTTATTTCCTAAATTTTATAACAAACTAAAAAAAAGTTTTCAAAATGTTTCTTTTTCCTTCATAGCACAAAAAATAAAAAGCCCAGCGGTTATTAATTACCACCCAAAAGAAAGCTCTAGTTGTGTGAACAAAATGATAAAAATGTCATATGTGTACAGTGTTGTATGACCGCGCAATTGTCATTCACAGTGTGAGAGCGCTGGAAGCTGGACATTGGTCTGGGCAGGAGGGGGGAGGGGGGTGTTGGTACTGAAGGGGTTAATGTCTCGGATCGCACTGTCCATACATTAAACTTCAGCGATTTAGTGTGTGGGTGGGGCTCTCCTTTGGACGCAGTGAGCCAGCAGTAGGGGGCAGTGTGATGTGCGTTTTACTGCATCAAACAAATCCCCTTTTTTTTTTTTTTTTTTGTATGCACTTTATTTGAAGTGCACAAAAGTGACACCTGACTTGTGCCCAGCATTTTGGTGCGTTGTGTCGCTGTACAGCGCTGTGTGGTGCCTTCCTGTGCGCTGCCATAAAATACGTGATGTCTGCACTACATAGTGGATGGTAAATCTGAGCCCCCCCCCCCCCCAGTGTAGTGGGAACGTCCGTTTTTGAATTTAAAAAAAAGTGTGCGTTTTTTTTTGCAACACGCAAAAGGGCAGCCCACCTCCTGCGATCCGCTGCCCTACATGCGACAAGCGTGCCGGAGAAGCTCCTGAACCTTTTTCAGGCAAAGAGCTCTATGCATTTTTCTACCGCCGAAAAAAAAAAAAAAAAACGCACTTCTGCTGGCTGCGTTCCGGGTGCCATTAAGAATGCAGTGCGACTCGCATTTTTCACGCGTTTCTCGAAATGTGTAAATGTGTTTGCATTTCCTGCAACACCCGCAGGTGAAAGCGCCGTACTAACGATCCGAACAATCTTACTTCCGATTTTCATATAGTGTGTACAGGGCTTAATAGCAGGAATACACGAAATTAGAAAATCGACCGATCGCTCGACCGCCGACCAACGAAACAGAGTTCGTTGGTTGAAATCGTCGCCAACATTAACCAATCAAAAATAAAGAAAAAATCTTTAACCACCTCAATACCGGGCGCTTACACCCCCTTCCTGCCCAGGCCAATTTTTCAGCTTTCAGCGCCGTCACACTTTGAATGACAATTGCGCCGTCATACAACACTGTACACATGTGAAATTGTTATCATTTTCTTCACACAAATAGAGCTTTCTTTTAGTGGGATTTAATCACTGCTGGGTTTTTTTATTCCCCCCCCAAACAAAAAAAAAGACCAAAAATTTAGAAAGATAAAAAAAAAACGTTTTTCTTAGTTTCTGTCAATACATTTTGTAAATAAGTAATTTTTCTCCTTCACTGATGGGCACTGATGAGGCGGGCACTGATTAGGTGGCACTGATAAGGAGGCACGAATATGCTGCACTTATGGGCACTGATATGTGGCACTGATGAGCACAGATAGGCGGCACTGATGGGTGGCACTGGGCACAGATAAGCAGCACTGGTGGGCAGAGACAGGCAGCACTGGTGGGCACAAATAGGCGGCACAGGTAGGCGGCACTGGTGGGCAGAGATAGGCAGCACTGGTGGGCACAGATAGGTGTCATGGATAGGCGGCACTGATGGGCATTAGTGATGGGCAGCACTGATAGTCAGCACTGACTGGCATCACTAATGGCCACTGATTGCTGGCACTTATGGGCACTGATTGGTGGCGATTGTGGGCACTGATTGCTGGCAGTTGTGGGCAATCATTGCTGGCACTGGTGGGCACTAATGATCAGTGCCCTGACTACATACCTAGTTGTCTCCTGTGAGGAGATGCCCCTGATTGGCTCTCCTCTCCTCACACTCTGTCAGTGTGAGGCGAGGAGAGCCGATTATCGGCATCTCCGTGTTTACATGTGACCGGCTGTGATTGGACACAGCCGATCACATGGTTAAAGAGCCGCGGCTCGTTACACAGATCGGGGGCGCTCTGTGTCCTAGCAACACGGCGCGGCCGACACGATGCGTGCACTCAGGGGCGCGAGAGCAGTCGTTCTGGGAGGCCATCATATGACGTCCACCCGGAACGAGAGGCGCGCCGCCCCGACGGCGGCAAATAGTCAAAAGAGAGCAATCGATTTCACACGCCGTGTTGACGTCTCACATACAAGTGGGGGGGGTCGTCTACTAGTTTCGGTCACACGTGATCACGTTCAAGAGATGTTTTATGCGCGACCTTCACACTGACGAATAGAATATCATTCGTTTGCAAACAATATGATACAATTTTTTATATCAGTCTTTTTTCGTTCACAATATCGATATCGGGTATTACTTGCTGGGCATCAACGGGTAGAAAATTGGGGCGATCGTTCGCAGAACGGAAATTTTTGCCCAATTTTCTTATAGCGTATTGCTGCCATTAGATGTATATGGCTAATTGGCGATCATCTCAGCTTCCATACGTTCCTTCTCCTAATCAGAAACCAGTCTGCCATCATTTATATCATGATACATTGAGAGATCAATCAGATACAAATATTACAAATCAGATACAAATCTCAATCACATACAATGTATTGATCGGCTGATTTTGGCGCTCTATATACAATTCGGGGATGTAAATCCCCTTCTTATGGCGCCAAACCCGCAGCTGTCGGACACATGCCAATCATACACAGGCACGCCCCTTTCCGGGGAGGGGTTAACCGCGCTCTGCCTCGCTGATTGGTAGGCCGGTCTCTTCCGCCGTCTCTGATTGGTCGGGCTCTGTGCCGGAGCCCGCGCAGCTGTTTGAATCGCGGGCTTGTACAGTATAGAGAACTCCCGCCGCTCCCCGATCACTCCGCTCCTTCCCGCTCCGACAGACCGACTCACCATACCATGAGCTGCCTGACTGTGCCCGATGTCATGCCCGGTTCACCCAGCAAGACCCGGGGGAAGATCCAGGTCAGTACAATGAGGGGACCCCCCCTCCCCCCGGGCTCATCATTTCTATGGGGTGATACATTCTTATGGGGGGCACATGACATGGATGGTGACAATAAATGATATGGGGGGGGGGGGCAGAAATGTGATGTGGGGGGGGAGTTTGGGGTACTAAATCATTACAGAGGAGGGAGAAGGTCAGATAAGCCATTGGAGGGGGGTACATTTTTAAGCTGGTGCTCATTATAGAGGGGACAGATAATCCGTTTTTTTTTTTGGGGGGGGGGGGGTCTGGACAATGTTATAATAATAATAATATTATTATTTATTATTATTAATAAAATTAAATATTTTTTTTTATGGGGTAATAAATAATCTTTAATGGGGGGGAGGCAGATACATTGTTATCCGAATGATTAATCATGATTGGGGGGGGCAGATCGTTATTTTTCTGGGGTGAGAGCAGATATATTAATGGGTGAGGGATCATTAAAGGGGGGGGGGGCACATCATTATTGGGGAGGGAGGTATTATGATAAAGGGGGGGGGGGGGCAGATACATTTTTATGGGGGTGATAAATCATTTATGAGTAGTGCAGATAAACTATCATTTTTCTGTTTGGGGGGGAGAATATATTTTTATGGGATAAGAGATCATTTTGGAAGTGGGTGATCATTATTGGGGAGGGTGCTAATTAATCCATTTATAAAAGGGGGGGTGCAGATAAACCATTGCAGGGGGGAAAGATATTTTTATGTGGGTGTTTGGGGGGGAGGGGGGGGCGCAGATGTTATGAGATGGGAGGGTAGTTGAACCATTATTTTTTTTTTGGGGGGGGGGAATACATTTTTGTGGGGTTATGGCTCATTTTAGCACATTAACTATGATGAGGGGAGATAAATTATTAATATGGGGGGGGGGGGGGGGAATACATTTTTAAGCTGGTGCTCATTATAGACTGGCAGATAATCCGTTTTTTTTTTTTTTTTTTTTCAGACAATTTTTATGGGGGCGATAATCATTAATGGGGGGGGGGGTTGCATGTACATAAACTTTTATTCTTTTGGGGGAGGGGCAGATACATTTTTATTTTTATGGGGTGAGAGATCATTATACGGGGGGGGGAGCAGATCATTATTGGGGAGGGAGGTGACTAATTATTCTAAAGGGGGGACAGATGCATTTTTATGGGGGTGATAAATAATTCTGAGGAGTGCAGATATACCATCATTTTTCTGTTTGGGGGGGAATATATTTTTATGGGGTGGGTGATAAATCATTTATGGGGGGGGTGGTGCATGGGCACATAAATCATTATTGGGGAGGGTGGTGATTAATCATTAAAAAAGAGGGGTGCAGATAAACCATTGCAGGGGGGAAAGATATTTCTACGGGGGTGATTGTGGGGGCAGATGAATCATGAGATTGGAGGGCAGGTGAACCATAATTTTTTTTGGGGGGGGGCGGGCAGATGCATGTGTGGTGTTTTATTGTATGGAGTTATGGCTCATTTTAGCACATTAACTATTAAGGGGGGAGATAAATTATTAATGGGGGGGGGGGGGGGATACATTTTTAAGCTGGTGCTCATTATAGACGGGGGCAGATGATCCCCTTTTTTGGTGGGTGGCGTGGCCCAGACAATTTTTATGGGGGTGATAATCATTAATGGGGAGGTTGCATGTAAATAAACTTTTTTATTTTTTTGGGGGGGGGGGCAGATACATTGTTCCCGGGGAAGATAAATTATTTTTCTGGGGGGGAGAGAAGATATATTTTAATGGGGGGTTGGGAAGGTGATCGCTAGTATGAAAGTGACTGTCGATTGGCGAGGGATCTGTTTTTCCCATGGTGCACCTTGGTGTGAAGGAATAACTAAATCCACTTTCTGTCTCTTTCAGGTGATCTTTGGCCCGATGTTCTCTGGGAAGAGGTGAGTCCTCCCGGCGTTCTCCTGTCTGTCTCCTCCGGTGTCATCTGAAGGGTTCTTATATTGATCTTTATTCTTTTCTTTCCAGTACGGAGTTGATGCGTAGAGTGCGCCGCTTCCAGATAGCGCAGTATACATGTATGGTGATAAAGTACGCCAAGGACACCCGGTACAGCAAGGAGCAGCTAGCCACACATGACCGGTATGTGTGACATATGGCGGACTGATACCGTTTCATCTTTCTCTGATGTTTTTCCAATGAAACTGTTAGAAATGCATTGAAATGTGGGTCAACACAGTGGGGTTCCTTGGGATCATCTTCGGGGAAACATCCTTCTAGACACAGTGGGGTTCCTTGGGGGAAACATCCTTCTAGACACAGTGGGGTTCCTTGGGGGAAACATCCTTTTGACAGTGGGGCAGCATCCTTGGGGAACATTGTTTTAGACACTGTGGGATTCCTTGGTATCATCCTTGGGAGAGCATCCTTTAGACAGTGGGGCAGCATCCTTGGGGAACATTATTTTAGACACCGTGGGGTTCCTTGGTGGAACATTATTTTAGATACAGTGGGGTTCCTTGGTGGAACATCCTTTTAGACACAGTGGGGTTCCTTGGGGGAACATCCTTTTAGACACAGTGGGGTTCCTTGGGGGAGCATCCTTCTAGACACAGTGGGGTTCCTTGGGGGAACATCCTTTTAGACACAGTGGGGTTCCTTTGGGGGACATCCTTTTAGACACAGTGGGGTTCCTTGGGGGAGCATCCTTTTAGACACAGTGGGGTTCCTTGGGGGAGCATCCTTTTAGACACAGTGGGGTTCCTTGGGGAGCATCCTTTTAGACACAGTGGGGTTCCTTGGGGGAGCATCCTTTTAGACACAGTGGGGTTCCTTGGGGGAGCATCCTTTTAGACACAGTGGGGTTCCTTGGGGGAGCATCCTTTTAGACACAGTGGGGTTCCTTGGGGGAGCATCCTTTTAGACACAGTGGGGTTCCTTGGGGGAGCATCCTTTTAGACACAGTGGGGTTCCTTGGGGGAGCATCCTTTTAGACACAGTGGGGTTCCTTGGGGGAGCATCCTTTTAGACACAGTGGGGTTCCTTGGGGGAGCATCCTTTTAGACACAGTGGGGTTCCTTGGGGGAGCATCCTTTTAGACACAGTGGGGTTCCTTGGGGGAGCATCCTTTTAGACACAGTGGGGTTCCTTGGGGGAGCATCCTTTTAGACACAGTGGGGTTCCTTGGGATCATCCTCGGGGGGAACATTCTTTTAGTCACAGTGAGGTTCATTGCGGGAGCATCTTTGAGACAGTGAGGTTTTTGTCTGCACAAAGGGCTTCCCTCAGACACCATAACGTTCCCTGATGTGCAAATTTAAATTGATCGGAACTCGGTGACAGGGATTGTCCACAAATGTTGTTTGTCCCGGAGCCGGTAATGAGAAATCTACCTTTTCCTGTTCTGTAGCCTCCTAGCTGTATATATCTACAGTGTGAGATGTAAGGCACTGCTGTCTCTCTGATGTAGTCTCAGCAGGTTTGGAGTGAGATTTGGTGATTACACTATTGTACTGTTCTCCTTGCCGGAGGTTCTGACATGGCGAAGCAAAGCCCTCCCCCCACCCACCCCCCCCATCCCTTACCAAGATGGCCGCCTCCACGCAAAGATGCAATGGTTTGTTCTGCATTGTAAGTCGGTCATGGGGAGAAGATCCGCTGCAGGTAGACCACAGACAATGCTGGTAAGTGGTCCTTCACCCCCAGCCTACATTTTAGCAGTTTGCAGAGTTGAGTTCCTCTTTATGATTCAACTTTTTGTACAGATGATTGAATTGATTTCAATGAAAATGCATCAGACAGAAAGCACAGCACAATGGTGAGATTGGGGCCCCTTACATCGGGCATACGTGACCCCCTTCACTACCAATGGGCCCTGTAGGAGCATTTTTTTGGGGTAAAAACAAAAAAACTATAACTAGCTTTTGTGTGTTTATATTAATTTTTGTTCCCGTCTCCGCCCACAGCCACACGATGTCGCGGTTTCCACCTGCAGCCTGGCGGATGTGTTCACCGAGGCTTTGAACTGTTGTGTGATCGGCATTGACGAGGGCCAGTTTGTAAGTCTCTTTTAAAGGGGAGGGGGGCCATGATTATTATTTGGGGGGTGGAGGCTTGATCTTATTAGAGAAATGTATGCTGGATCGTATTATGGGTGATGGATGTTATGGGGAGGGGAAATGATGGATATTATATATGTGGGGGGGGGGGGGGTGATGGATCCTATTATGTGGGGGGACAATGGATATTATGAGGTAGGGGGGCTGATGTATCTTATAGGGTGGGGGGGTGATGGATTATGATTTGGGGGGGGGGGGGGCGACGACAATGGATCATTGGTGGGGATGGATGTTATGGGGGGTGATGAATCTTATAGGGGTGGGGACGACAATGGATCATAATTGGTGGGGATTGTTAATACTATTATGGGGGGGGGGGGGTGATGGATCTTATGGGAGAGAGGGCAATGATTTTATTATTGGGGGGGGGGGGGGGGTGAAAACATCTTATTGCTGGGTGAAGGGGATTTTGGGGAATGAGATGATGGTGCTCATTATGGGGGGGGGGCATGTTGGAGGTTATTTTGGGAGGGCATAATGGAACCTATTTATTGGAGGGGAGGTCATTAATCTTATTATTTGGGAGGTGATTATGGCGCTCATTGGGGAGGGGGGACGATGGATCCTATACCGGCTGGTGATCAGTCACTCCTTTCCCCGCAGTTCCCGGATGTCGTTGAGTTCTGCGAAGAAATGGCCAACAAGGGCAAAACCGTCATCGTTGCCGCCCTGGACGGGACGTTTCAGAGGAAGGTGGGTAGGAGATAAATCTGCTGTTTATCGCCCACAGTGTGCATTCAGTACATGGGAACATGTGGGGGGGAGGGGGGATAGCGTCTTGTACGTTCCCATGTACTGCAGTAGCGGAACTACCAGGGTCGCAGCAGTCGCACTTGCGACTGGGCCCGGCATTTTGGCACTGTGGGAGGGGCCCCAAGAAGGACAGCATGGACGCTGAGTGAAGAGCCCACCCCCGGCCGCACTTAATCTGTGAGGTGAGAAGGGGGGAGGCGAGGGACGCACACAGAGCTTCTGCATCTTCTCCTGCCTGACAGCAGAGATTGTTGTTCTCAGTCGTTTGCACGATGTGCCGATTCCCCCAACACTGCGCAGTTCCAGTCACTCCAGCTTTGCCTTGTCTCTCTTTCTTTCTTCCTGCAACTGGTAATCGCTCCCCTCCAGCACTCAGCATGTTCTCTTCCCGTGTCACTTCACCTTCTTCTTTGGTCCCATTTGATTCGCTCATCTTCTCCAGCAGTCTGCATCTCTCTCTACCTGGTCTGCACAATCATGCAGTAAGTTAGCAGCAATCCTCCTGAACTTTTTTTCCTGTTACCTTTTATCCCTTCTCTTCTCCTATCTGCTGAATCCCCCATAAATCTGCACTACACACATCCCCGCAGCAGCCCTCCCCCCTCAGGTCTGGACATTCCACACTCCCATATATCTAACATTCTTTCCATGCCAGTTTACTCCTCTAACTGTACTGTCTAGGGGTGCAACGGATCAAAAAACTCACGGTTCGGATCGTTCCTCAGATCAGGAGTCACGGTTCGGATCAACAAAAAAAAAATCTCCCCCACTGTAATAATATATTGGCAGGGCATTGCAGAGTATTGGCACTGCTGCCATCCAAACTCTCCCCTCCACTGTACAGATCAGTACAGAGGGGAGAGAGGAACCGGCGTCACGACGCTGGTTTGTTACAAGAGATCGCTCCGTCATTTGACGGAGCGATCACGTGGTAAATGGCCGCCGGGTGTACCAAGATGGCCGCCACTCCGGAGCTAGGCCGAAGCCGCGGCCTTTCCAATGGCCGAGGCCACAGAGTGCTCCGCGGATCGCGGACCGACTTAAGCATTGTAAGTCGGTCATGGGGAGTAGATCAACTGCAGGGGGGACCACAGACAATGCTGGTAAGTGGTCCTTCACCCTCTGCCTGACTTTTAAGTTCCCAGAGTTGAGTTCCTCTTCATGGTTTAAACTTTTTTTTTTTTTTAATATTGATACTTGAATTGATTTAAATGGAAACGTATCAGGCAGAAAGCACAGCACAATGGTGAGTTTTGGGGCCCCTTACATCGGGCATACACAGGTCCGGGGAATCCAGCTTTGTCCTGCAGTGATGTGCTACTTACAATACCTTGGACTGCCTACTTTCCAAAAAGGGGTAATTGGGAGATATCTGTACAGTCTTGGTGTGTTCCGACCTCAAGAAATAAGATGGGCTATCAGAACTGATTTTTATCCACTTGCGGACCACCCACTGTGTCAGATCACGTACCTAGTACGTGATCCAAAGCTTCTGGGGCGCACGCACGCCTCCGGTGACCCGCTGTGATCACACACAGCGGGAGCGCGGCGGCGGCTACTACAACTTATTAGATACCCGCCGATTAGACAGTACCCTGTCACTATACTAATGACGCTGGCATCAGGGGCAATCAAAGGGTTAACTATGTGCCTAGCCAGTGTTTGTGTAGTGTGTGTGGGGGAGGTGCTTTTACTAGGGGAAGGCAGAGATCCGTGTCTCGGCTTTGCAGGAACACAGGATCAATACCTTCCCTACTGACAGAACGGTGATCTGTCTTGTTTACATAGGCGGACCACCAGTCTGCCTTGGTGCTGAATGATCAGAGGGTGCCGGTGGACATCGAGTCCACGGTATCTGCTGATTGGCTCGGAGTGAGCTGGTGGCGGCAAGCCTTCGCACCCGCTAGCCGTAACTGCCGGATCACGTGTACACGATCTTTCGCAGAGCTGCGTTTGTTTCCTGCTACAGGGCGGTCAGCAAGTGGTTGAGTAGATAATTTTGTGTAGGAAATCTGGCGGTTACGGAAGCACCGGATTGGGGGGGGGGGTGTAGATGATGCCTGGAGATCTGTTGTTCTGTGTCGGGTTTGCTGGGCCGCCTTCTGAACATCCCGCGACTGGATTATTTTCTTCCAGACTGTAACTCGCATATTTTCCTCCCGTTATTTCCAGCCTTTCGGGGACATCCTAAATTTGGTGCCGCTGGCGGAGAGCGTTGTGAAGCTGAACGCGGTGTGCATGGAATGTTACCGGGAAGCCTCGTACACCAAGAGACTGGGAGCCGAGAAAGAGGTGAGACCCCCCCTAAAATTTACTGGAATCAACATCTGTTTTTGTGCTTCGTCTTTTTTGCCTATTTAACCCCCGTAAGGATCGCCCTGCGCATATATACTGCGACGGGGCGGCCCTCCTCTGTGAAATCGCGTAACTGTACGTGATTCCGTGCACCTGGTCTGAGGCGCCTGCCGCGGGCGGCTCGCTCCCGCTGTGATTGGACGTAGCAGGAGCGGCAAAGCAAGGTCCATAAAGACATGAACGAGTGAGTTTGGGGTGGAGGAACTTGACTGGCCTACACCTCAACCTGATTGGAACACCCTTGGGATGAATTAGAGCAGAGAATGAAAAGAGGAGTAATTATTAATTTGCAAAAATTCTATTTTTATTTGCTCCTTTACAGTGCAGTGTTTTTTTTATTATATATATTTTTTTCTCCAAGCGTCCCTCATGGGACAGCCCATGAGACCTTGGGCTTCTCCTACCAGGACAGGAAACGTTACACCCACCAAATAAAAGGGCGGTCCTCCAGGCCCATGTCAGTTATTTGTGTTTCTGATGGGGGGGGGGGGGGGGTGTTAACATGTTCCTGGAACCTGGTCCCTAGGTCTCATGAGCAGGGGCTCTATAGGGCTATTTGGGGCATTTCACTAACCTCTCCCCTGCCAGTAGCAGCACTCCGCTGGAGAGGTTGGCTGTGCTGCGGTCTCCTGTGTCTCAGTGCCTGGAGAGGGCCAGGACCAGCAAGGTGTCAGCTCCCATAAGTGCTTTTCTTATGAAAGCAGCGGTATCCTCTCCTCGCAGGCAGCGTGGCTAGTTGTGTGAGGAGAAGCAGGAAGCTGCGGCGCTCCAAGCTGTTTCACAGGAAGTACTGAGCAGGTCACTTCCAGGGCATATGACATCATCGCCGGGCGCCGGAGACGCCGGTTCCAGTCTCCTTAAACGGCGCAAACAGGAGACACTGGCCGCTGGTGTCTTCTGGTGAAAGCAGCCAGGCTGTGGAAAGCCAGAAAGGGGCAAGATGGATCAATCTGCAGTTTCTTCACAGGCAGTCGATGCGCCCAACACCAGCACCTCACAGGTAAGCCTGAAGTGTTATGTCACTCTCTTGTTCTCCCTGAGAGTGTTCCCTCCCCTCTCTGTAGTAGTGGGTTAAGGGGACACATTTCCTCCCTCCTGCACATGGTGGTTTGGAGTGGTGGGGTGGCTGTGAGTCTCATTATGGGTCACTTATGTTTTTTGTCTTACAGACCAAGACAAGACTCAAGCGCAGCCACCTAAAAAGAAATGTGCGGTGTGCGCAAACAAATTGAGCTCCTCGTGGAGCAAAGCCGTTTGTCGCAGCTGTATAGATGGCCTTGTAAAGGATGACCCGGTTGCCTCTTGTCAGAAAATGCTAACCTCTGTTAGGGACGAGCTTGCGTCCACCTTTAGTTCTTTTAGAACACTTATTGACAAGCTCCAGACCCCAGCTGAGGGTCCGTCCACACAGAGAGCTTCAGTCAGCACTCCGCAGCAGGCAGAGAGTGAAGGCTTAGGTCAGATCTACCCGTTCTTCCCCTGAAGAATCGGGGTCAGATATAAAGCCCAGGGATAGAGAATCCACTCAAGGCTCCAGAGTGGAGCTCGGTAGAGGATGTGGATGACTTGTTAAAGGCTATCTATACCACCCTTGAATTGAAAGAGGAAGAGGTTCAGTTATCCAAACACTATCTTGTGTATAAGGGATTGCATAAGAAAAAACCTAGAGTTTTTCCAGTCCATAGTTCATTGGTTGATACTGTTAAACTGGAATGGGATAACCCGGAGAGAAAACCATTCTTCTCTAGTAACCTAAAAAGAAGGTTCCCTTTTGATGAGAACCCTGCGCAGCCGTGGAATAAAAAACCGAAGCTGGACGCACCTCTTTCAAAGGTTTCAAAAAATTCGGACCTAGCGTTCGATGATACGGGCACGCTTAAGGATCCAATGGACAAGAAGGGGGATATCCTTCTCCACAGAGCCTGGGACTCAGCGGTTGGGAACCTGAAACCAGCTCTGGCCTCCACTTGTGTGGCCAGAAATCTGGAGGTTTGGTTGACTCGGATTCAGTCACACCTGTCAGCGGGTACCTCGAGAGAGCAGATTTTGAAGTCCTTTCCTCTCCTCTTTCAGGCTGTAGGTTTTTTGGCAGATTCTTCCGCAGAGTCGGTAAGAATGTCGGCCAGGACTTCGGCTTTAGTGAACACGGCCAGGAGAAGCATCTGGCTTAAAACCTGGTCAGGGGACCCAGCCTCCAAATTACGCCTTTGTGGGCTTCCCTTAACAGGGAATGCAGGAGGCTCTGGAATGCACGGCTGATAAGAAAAAGGCGTTTCCAGAGAAAAAGAGAATCCCGACAGCCAGAAATTTTTTTTCGTGGCCAAGGCAGGCAACAGAATCCTAGAGAAAAGGACAGCAGGCCAAAAAAACACTGGACTGGGCACAAAGGCAGAGGCAAAGGGGAGTGCTGTGTAACCCCCCTCAACAGCCTGCCAAGCCACAGTGACTTGTGTTCCCCGGTGGGAGGAAGATTGAGGGCCTTCATCCCACAGTGGGCAGCAGTCGCTTCGAGCCCCTTCATCCTGGACCTAGTGACCAACGGGTACAGGCTGGAGTTTGTTCACCAACCATCAGAACGATTGTTGGTCACCTTTCCTTCACAAGATCGAGAGAAAGCGCGGGCTCTGGGTCTCCAGATCGGAGATTTATTGGATCAAAAAGTCCTGATTCCTGTTCCAGTCAGAGCAGGGCAAGGGATTCTATTCCCATGTATTTGTGGTCAAAAAGCCATCGGGAAAGTTTCGACTTATCCTGAATCTCCGGACCTTAAACAAGTCCATCAGATACAAGCATTTCCGTATGGAGACGGTTTTTACAATCAAAAACCTACTATACCCAAACTGCTTTATGGCCACGTTGGACTTAAGGGATGCCTATCTTCATATCCCTATCCATCCAGCCTTCCAAAATTTTTTGAGATTGGCAGTGAAGACGAGTATAAGGACCCGACATTTTCAATTTCAAGCCCTCCCTTTCGGTCTTTCCTCAGCCCCACGCATCTTTACGAAGGTGTTGGGGGAAGCGCTGGCTCCACTAAGGTTAAAGGCGATAACTGTTATCCCTTACTTGGACGACCTCCTGATAGTGGCAAAATCATACCAAAGGCTGTTGGAGGATCTCCAGGCTGTACAGGACTTCTTACAGTCCCTAGGCTGGCTGATAAACAAAGAAAAATCGTCCTTGATTCCAGCCCAGAAAGTAACTTATCTGGGTTACGATTTTTGCTCAGTGAACCAAAAAGTTTTGCTTCCTTGGGAGAAGATTACCAGAGTAAGTATTCCAGACTATGTCAGCATTGCAGACCAACCAATCGGTCTCTCTGTCTCTGAGACAGGTGTCGAGGGCAGTGGGTCTTATGACCTCATGTTTTTCCACAGTACCATGGGCGAGACTCCGTCAGCGTCCGTTACAAATGTTTCTATTAAACTGGGACGGGGACGTAAGGTCCCTGGAGTCAAGGATCCGGCTTCCCACCAGGATAAAAAAGCCTGTGGTGGTGGAGAGCTGGCCAGCACCTAGCAGGAGGTCTCCCATGGTCCTTTCCCATATCCCGAAGAATTACCACGGATGCGAGTTCCTGGGGATGGGGGGCCCACTTCAGCAATTCAGTAGCACAGGGAGAGTGGTCCTCGAGGGAGGCAAGGGCCTCATCCAATCAAAGGGAGCTGCTAGCAGTCCCGAGAGCCCTGCAGTCTTTTCAGATGGAGATCAAAGGTCACAACCTCCCAAATTCTGTCAGACAATATCGCGACAGTCGTGTATATCAACAAGCAGGGAGGCACGAGAAGCCGGATGCTTCAGTCCATTGCCCAGGAGATCCTTTCATGGGCAGAGGGGAATCTAGCTTAAATTTTGGCTGTACACCTGAAGGGGACAAACAATTGCCTGGCAGATTATCTCAGCCGTCACAGGATAGACCGAGACAACTGGTCCCTTCATCCCGAAGTCTTTGCAGACCTCACCAGGAGATTGGGGTTATCCCGTAGCGGATTTGTTCGCAAACCGAAACAACCGCAAGACGGAGATATTCTTTTCCATGAACCTGGCAGACCAAGCCTTGGGGATCGATGCTCTGGCAAACCCGTGGCCTCCAGGCCTATGCTATGCCTTCCCGCCAATCAGACTGATTCCAGAAGTCCTCCGGAAGTTTTTACTAGAGGAGACGGATCTCTTTCTAATTGCCCCATTTTGGCCCAAGAGGCCATGGTTTTCCCTGCTACAATCTCTGGTTTCGGAGACTCCATGGAGTCTTCTGAAAAGAGAAGACTTATTATTGCATGGTCCAGTATCACACCCTCAGGTGGTTTCCTTAAACTTGACGGCCTGGTATCTGAAGAAAAGATACTGAGCGCCCAGGGGTTCTCTGACAAGGTAGTCAAGACTCTCGTAAATTGTAGGAAGCCGGTCACTAGAGCCATTTATTCCAAAGTTTGGAAAAAGTTTTAATTCATGGTTATCTGAAAATGAAAGATTAACTCATGATATTCCGTCTATTTTGGAATTTTTCCAAGAGGGTGTCGACAAAGGTCTTTCTGTTAGTACCTTAAAGGTACAGGCGGCAGCTATTGGTGTGTTCCTCCAGTTTTCTCTCCTGGAAAATCCCACTATAGCCAGATTTTTCAAATCTATCTCTAGGGCCAGACCAGTAGTGGTGAGAAATTGTCCAACTTGGGACCTGTCCCTTGTACTTCAAACTCTGGTAGAATTTCCGTTTTGAGCCTCTGGGAAGTATGTCAGTTAAGTTACTTACATTAAACACTGTGTTCTTTTATAGCTGTTACCTCAGCTCGTAGGCTAAGTGAGTTGCAGGCCCTATCACTAAGGGAGCCCTTCCTCATGATTTTTGAGGATCGAGTTGTTTTTTGAACCGATCCAGGTTTTTTGCCCAAGGTGGCAAGTACATTCCACCGATCTCAGGACATTGTACTGCCAACCTTTTGTAGTTCGCCACAGGGTGACCTAGAAAGAAAATTTGAGTTTTCTAGACATAAGAAGGATTCTCTTAGTCTATCTTGAGGTCACCAAGACCTTTAGGAAAACTGATGCCTTGTTTGTCCTCTTTTTTTCTGGAGTTCACAAGGGGAATAGTGCATCTAAAGCCACATTGGCTAGATGGATAAAGCAAGCCATTTCTGAAGCCTACAAAATTAGGGAGGTTCCTACACCTTTTGTTTCTGCGCACTCAACTAGAGTCTTGTCTACGTCTTGGGCTGAGAGGGCTGGTGCCTCACCGGAACAAATTTGCAGGGCTGCCACATGGTCCAGTTACTCGACCTTCATTAAACATTATCGCCTGGATCTCCTATTAGCTCAGGAGCAGGCGTTTGGTCGTAAGGTCCTTCAGGCAGTTGTCCCTCCCTAGACTGGTAAGTTCTGGCTCATCGTTTCATGGGCTGTCCTGGAAGACGCTTGAAGAAAAGCTGAGTTAGACTTACCGGTAACTCCTTTTTCTGAGAGTCTTCCAGGACAGCCAGATTCCCACCCAGTTATGTGTATTATGCATATGTTTTGCAGGGTCCTACGGTTCTTGAGAAGACTGACATGGGCCTGGAGGACTGCCCTTTTATCTGGTGGGTGTAACGTGTTTCCTGTCCTGGTAGGAGGAGCCCAAGGTCTCATGGGCTGTCCTGGAAGACTCTCAGAAAAGGAGTTACCAGTAAGTCTAACTCAGCTCCTTTTTTTTTTTTTTTTTTTTTTTTTTTTTAAAAAAAAAAAAGTTTTACCAAAAAATTGTGTAGTAGTTTTGCTGGAACGTTTTGCATTTGGTAAACATGTGACATAAATTTGCTATAAACACCATTTTATTTGCCAGGGCCTCTACTTTCCAAAAAAAAAAAAAATATATATGTTTGGGGGTTGTAAGTAATTTTCTTGCCAAGAAAAGTTCTGATAGAGAGATATATATATATATATATATATATATATATATATATATATATATATATATATATATATATATATATATATATATATATATATATATATATATATATATATATATATATATATAAAAATTATATATCTCCTATGTTGCCATCCTGCTGTTCTTGGCTGCAGGGATAGCTGATCTGTAAAATGTATTCAGCATTGTGCTGATCTGACACTTTTTTTTTTTTTTTTTTTTTTTTTTTTTTTGCATACTTACTGCTGACTTTTATTATTGAGTGGAGTTCTCTGCTAACATTGACCATATTCTCTCCCAACCCCCGCCCATTGTGTCTGCAGGTTGAGGTGATCGGAGGGGCAGACAAGTACCACTCGGTGTGCAGACTTTGTTACTTCAAGAAACAGCAGCCGACGGCGGGGAAGGAAAATCTTCTCACCCTCCAGGATAAATCCAACGTAGCCAAAACCAAACTCTTGCTGGGTGCGTCACCTCGTAAGCCTCTAATGCAAATCCAGCCCTCCGCATGACACAGTAGTGGGTGGCTGTGACCTCTGGGGGGCGCTGGAGGACTGACCTGAAAGACTTGCTTTGCAGGGAAATGCAGAAAGGTGTGCTTTGTAAATATGAATCTTTTTTTAATTTTATTTTAGTCTTTTGTTACTGCCATGCTTTGCTCAGAACCTGCAATGGCTGGATGGATGCGGTATTTATAATCCCTATGGGCTTTTCATAGCTGGGGCTCCAAGGGGAACCAAGATAATCCGCACTGAGTATTTGGCTGCAGCTGTGCCGAACCTCGTACGATGAAGTTTCTACCTTTTCCCTACTCGCCGGATCCAAAAGCTTTACATCAGGAATCTTCAAACTACGGCTCTCCAGCTGTTGCAGAACTACACGTCCCATGAGGCATTGCAAAGCTCTGACATTCACAGACATGACTAGGCATGATGGGAATTGTAGTTCCTGAACAGCTGGAGGGCCATAGTTTTTAGGAACCCCCCCCCCGCTTTTACATCATGGGTGCTCAAGCTGTTGTGAAACTACAAGTCCCATCATGCCTTTTGGGAGTCGTGCCTGTAACGGTCAGCAGCCTCATGGGACTTTGAGGTCCGCAGGTTGAGCCCCCGCGCTTTACATGAACTCTAAGGTGGTATTAAACCGAAAAAGTGAACCTTTTATTATATTGCAGCTTACCGATTCGTAGATGTGATGGCTGCTTTCTATTATTTTTCACCTGGTGATCTGATCGGCAAGTCTGTTGCTTTTCAAAAGCACAAGCGCTCCAGCAGAATGTGTCAATTTTATACAGGGGGGGAGACAACCCCTTTAACCACAGGGGGGGAGGGGGGGGTGGGTGCATGCGCGCTTACAATGATCAGCTTTTATTTATATTAGGGCCGGTTCACACCATAGAAACGCAGTCCGGATGCTCTGCATGGGTGTTTGATGTTTTCTATGTGTGTTTTTGATGTATTTCAGTACAGGAAAAACGCAGTATGTTATGCTGCTCCCCCTCCCCCCCTGCACTCGTGTGATCTACGTCATTGAAAACCACATAACCTACTTTCCATGCTTTTTTACCGCACTGGACTGCATGTTGTGTGAGCTGGCCCTAAAAATCTTTATCCCAAAAAGCAAAACTGATTATAAAGTGCGAGCTGGAGTTTGGCTTTAGTTTGTTAGTGTATCTAATGAATTACAATGCTGCTGTGCCTCCTGTGCTCCTTCATCCAGCGTGGGGGACAGCCTAATAAAGGAGGGGTGTTACTGGCTGTATTAATAAGTGAAAACAGTGGGAGGGGGCAGCAAAGGCTTAAAAAAAAAAAAAAATATGAATTCTGCCGCCACATCTAGTGATTGGTAAGCTTCAAGATGTGCTTCCTGTCCCGACTCCTCCCCTCCTTGCATGTCATAGCCCAGTCCTCCTATGGGAGTGGCCTGACTCCTCCCCTCCTTGGATGTCATAGCCCAGTCCTCTTATGGGAGTGGCCAGACTCCTCCCCTCCTTGCATGTCATAGCCCAGTCCTCCTATGGGAGTGGCCTGACTCCTCCCCTCATTGCATGTCAGAGCCCAGTCCTCCTATGGGAGTGGCCCGACTCCTCCCCTCCTTGCATGTCAGAGCCCAGTCCTCCTATGGGAGTGGCCCGACTCCTCCCCTCATTGCATGTCAGAGCCCAGTCCTCTTATGGGAGTGGCCCGACTTCTCCCCTCCATGCATGTCATAGCCAGGCCAGTAATTAGCCACTCCCATAAGAATACTGGGCTGTGACAGGCAAGGAGGGAGGAGCTGGGCCAGCATATACAGTAATTAATCATTCCCACGGGAACACGGTGCTGGCCCAACTCTTGGAGTGGCTAATTGCATGTCATAGCCCAGACAGTAAGGAGGGAGGAGCTGGGCCAGCATAGACAATAATTAGCCACTCCCAGGTGAGGAGAGCACTATGCTGTGCAAAGAGGGAGGAGCTGGGGCAGTACACAGGAATTAGCCACTCCCAGAAGAGGACTAGACTATGCAAGGAGGGAGGAGCTGGGCCAGCATGGGCGGTAGTTCTCCACTCCCAGAAAAGGAGAGAGCTATGGTTTGTAGGGTGGCAGGGGCCTGTGCTCGGGAATAGACTCTGCTGCTGCCAGCACTATCCATGTCGAATTGTTTCTTTTTTATTTGAGTGATGTGTACAGATTTTATTTGTGACGGTTTAGCACTTAGCTCTATATAACACTTTCTGGTTTGCTTGGGAAATAATATTCTGAATACTGCAATAACAAAATGAGGGGGGTTCTTGGATGATGAAATTGCGTACCCCTCCCTCCAAAATGAACACATGGCCCTAACGTGGTAAATGTGCCTCCCTTGTGGATACCTAATAGCGATTCCAAAGCCGGGGATCAGATATTTTTCAAGAAATATCAAACGGCGGCGTCCCAGTCCTTAGCCAGAAAAGAAAACGAATGCAGCCACCACATCTACGAAGAAGATTTTCAGCAAGTACAGAAAATGTTGCATCCTTGTCACTTCCTGTGAGACTAACTGGAAGCAAAAACCTCCTTTGCGTAAACTAGAAATCCCCCCCCCCCCCCCCCTTATCCCCCATGCAAAAGAGATGAAAAAATGCAGGCATGCTGGGATTCCAGCCTATGTGACAAGCATAGCTCCTTCCATAGGTACAGTGGAGGAGTTAGTGTAGCCACCTAGAGGCGAGTCGTGTTGTTACAATGGGATATAAATCAAGCCTAAAGAGAGAAAACTAGTGCAGCCACCACATCTAAGGACTGGGAAGCTGGAATACGACACTTTTTTTTATTTTTAATGTGCAGCCGCTAATTTGTACTTCTGCCCCCTAGGAGGTCTCCATAGTGCTGAGCGGATACAGATCTAGAGGTGGCTTTTCCTTGAATGTAATCCGTTTGCTACACGTTCTCTCTAATCCACCCCTATTTAGCGGCAGATGTCGTCCCCCCCCCCCCCCCGTTAAAATCTGGGGGATGAAGAAAAAACTGGGAGCATAGGTCCCACCCCCTTTCTGTTGAAGGTGGTGATTGGCTTAGCACTGTCACATGATAGGGGGAGTCCTTCGACCTGTGTAAGCTCCAAACAGAGCAACCCAGAACTTACCGAAAGCTGACTCCTCCCCCTCCTGAGGGGTGGATCAAAGGATGGTTGAGTATATTGCCATACATACATATGTGGGGGGAGGGGGTGCTGCAGATTCTTCCAGATCTCCGACCTTTGTTTTTAGCCACAGATCTCTTTTACGTTTCCTAAATGTGCATAAAATGTGGGATGTTTGCAGGCTTTAGCGTTTGACCAATATTTATTTATTTTTTACATTGTAATAAAATCTACAGAAATCGTGTTTGTGTCTTGTGTACTTTATTCTCAGCAAGAGGATGACTGCAGCTTGAGGTTTTTTGTTTTTTTTTTGTGGGGGGGGGGGGGGGGATTTTTCTATTTTTTTTTTAAACTTTACATTTTTAGGTTAGGCAAAGCCCCTTCCCTAATGTAAAATGACATCAGTCCGCTTTAAAGGGGAACTCCCACTTTCTTCCATTGCTTTGTGGTGCAGTTCTGATGCTCACGTTCCCATTATAGGTGCCTTTGGCTGTGGACACGGGTCAGCATGGACACCCTGACTGGTCTGCCGCTACACAGCAAACTGCAATGCTCTGTGTTATGACACATTTCCATCAGAATCGGCATTCACTTTTTCAATTTGAGCTCCAGTAGCTCTTGTATCAGACTACACTGGACAGCCTTGCCTCACAGCCCCAGGCCCCCCCCTCAATGAGCCTTCCTCACCCTACCTCCATCAATGAGCCTTCCCACCCCCACCTTACCTTCATTAAAGAGCCATCTCCAGTAGGTCTTTATTGAATTGGGCTATACAGGCCAGCCACCATCGATGAGCCTCCCCCCACCAAGGAGCCTTCACTCTACCTCCACCAATTGAGCCTTCCCCACCCTACCGCCTCCCCCCTCCATCAATGAGCCTTTCCTCTCCACTGCCTCACTTTTTCTGCAATCTCAGCTCCAGTAGGTCTTCGATTGGATTGGACTGGACTACACAGGTCAGCCTCCATCGATGAGCCTTCTCTCCCCCCACCTCCATCGATGAGCCTTCCCCACTACCTCCATCGATGAACCTTCCCCACCCTACTACCCCCTTAAATGAGCCTCCACCCACACTCCCCCCAACCTCCATCAGTAAGCCTGCTCTCCCCACCCTACCTCCATCAATGAGACGCCTTCCCCACTCTACCTCCAATCGATGAACCTTCCCCACCCTACCTCCTTAAATGAGCCTTTCCTCTCCACCACTCCAGTAGGTCTTCTATTGGATTGGACTACACGGGCCAGCGTTGACCCACTCCCCCCCAACCTAAATCAAAGAGCCTTTTCTCCCTCAAACAAGCCTTGGCCACCCATGACCCTGTCGCCAGTTGGCTGATTCTCCTTGGACCACTGCAGACTGGGAACATCCCACAAGAGCTGCAGTGACTCAGCCATCTAGACCAGGGGGTCTCCAAACGTTCTAAAGAGACTGTGGCCATTGGGAGTAGAAAAGGTCCTAAAGTCAGTGGGGAAAACCAATGCCCCATCATTAGTGTAATTGGGCCCAATTGTTTGGATCAGCAGGAAGAACTGTGCCCCGTCATTGGGCCCAATTAATTGTGTCCCCCTTTTACTGGTCGCAGTGGGGGAGAATTATACCTCAATGTTGATATTGGTGGATGAAATAGTGCCCAAAGGGTGGCATCTGGCTCCTGGGCCACAGTTTGGAGACCACTGGTCTAGACATTACAATTTGCCCCTTTTCAAAGTCGCTCAAATCCTTACACTTGCCCGTTTTTTTTTCTGCTTTCGACACTACCATTGTAATGAGCTAATCAATGTCATCTCTATCCATTCACACCCTTGAAACAGCAAGCAAACGGACATTTATTACATAGTGCCCCCCCAGAGTCGGAGCGGAGGATCAGCCCCTGGAGAGCTCAGTGAGGCTTCAGCCTAGTATCAGTTTGGCATCAAGTACAGCCAGTGGTTCTATGAGGGGGGGGGTGTTTAGAAGTGAGCGGCAGTGTCACCATTGGCTCCGCCCATTGCTTTGGTTTTCTGAAATATTTTACAGAAAGAGCTGAACAGCGGCGGTAACACTTCACCGCTCTCCAATAACAGAGCCCCAATTTACTAACGTGCAAAACAAGAAGGCAACATATCATTCAATGTACAACAATCAGCAGTATCAGTTCCTGGACGTTTGTGAAATCGTGGTTAAAACTCACCAGGACAAAGCTAAAAAAAAAAAAAAAAAAAAAGCAAAAAAAGGAATAGAAAAAAAAAGTTAAAGTGCAACTCCAGCCAAAACATTTCCTGGTTTGAGTTAGGGGGGGGTGGGGGGGGATAGGAACCTCTTGTTAGGTTTTTATTGCAGTGTATGTCCCCACTATGGAGAAGATCCCACTTCCTACCTAGAGACACTGGTCACCTGAGCCTTGTGGATGATGTTCTCAGCGATCCTAAATTGCAGTAAAGAGTTTTGGTTGTGTGTAGCCTATTAAAAGAGAATTTCCTGACTCACCAGAGTGACCTGGACCAACTTCTAAAGAGACGCTGTCAGGTCTTAGATGCAAAAACAAACTCCCCATAATAAAAGTATTTTACACCCCTCCAATGTCCCGTGTCTCCAACCTTAACGTGTGTCACCAGATGGATGGCTGTATTCTCCGTGGTTCCTTCCTCTGACCCCCATTGTCACTATAGCACTCAAGATGAAACCATGGTGCATGGCAGGGACATAGGAGGCCATCACTCATGGAACTGTTGAGAGGGATTATATCATCTCTTCTAATACAGGGAATGGAGGGGAGGTAGGAGACACAGGACACCAGAGAGGAGAGTATAATATCTTTTCTATTACAGAGAAAGGAGGGGAGGTAGGAGACACAGGACAGTGCAGTGTCCCCACTAGTGCAGCCAGCCTGTGTCCCCCACTGTAGCCAGCCTGTGCAAGGGAAGAGAGAGGAGAGCCGCCGCCTGGTTGATTACAGCGCTGGGAACATCACAGCTTTCATTTCAATAACTGTGTGTTCCCTGCCGCGTGCCGTCACATAAGCCCCTCCCCCTTGTCCGGGGAACTTTGATAGACAGATCACCCATCCCAGGATTGGACGGCTGATCTATCAAAGTTCCCCGGACAAGGGGAAGGGGCTGTATGTGACGGCGCGCGGCGGGGAACACACAGCTATTGAAATGAAAGCTGTGATATTCCCGGCGCTGTAATCAACCAGGCTGCGATTCTCCTCTCTCTTCTGCGTTATAGGACACCCCCGTGATGGGCGGCATCAGAGGTGGAGCCCCGCCCCATTATCGGCCATTTTTCTCTTTCGGCAAATTGCCAAAAAGGCCATTTTCGGTCAAAATGTTTCGGCGGCCGAAATTTCGGTTCATCCCTAGTTTTAACTGCAAGGTCCACTTTAAAGGGGAACTCCCACTTTCTTCCATTGCTCCGTGGTCCAGTTCTAATGCTCACGTTCCCATTATATGTGCTTTTGGCTGTGGACACTGGTTAGCATGGACACCCTGACTGGTCTGCCGCTACACAGCAAACTGCAATGCTCTGTGTTATGACACATTTCCATCAGAATCGGCATTCACTTTTTCAATTTGAGCTCCAGTAGCTCTTGGATCAGACTACACTGGACAGCCTTGCCTCACAGCCCCAGGCCCCCCCCCCTCCCTCCATCAATGAGCCTTCCCACCCCCCCCCCCACCTTACCTCCATTAAAGAGCCATCTTCAGTAGGTCTTCTATTGGATTGGGCTACACAGGCCAGCCTCCATCAATGAGCCTTCTCCCCACTCCACCTCCATCGAGGAGCCTTCTCTCCACTCCACCTCCATCGAGGAGCCTTCTCCCCACTCCACCTCCATCGAGGAGCCTTCTCCCCACTCCACCTCCATCGAGGAGCCTTCTCCCCACTCCACCTCCATCGAGGAGCCTTCTCCCCACTCCACCTCCATCAAGGAGCCTTCTCCCCACTCCACCTCCATCAAGGAGCCTTCTCCCCACTCCACCTCCATCAAGGAGCCTTCTCCCCACTCCACCTCCATCAAGGAGCCTTCTCCCCACTCCACCTCCATCGAGGAGCCTTCTCCCCACTCCACCTCCATCCTCCATCGAGGAGCCTTCTCCCCACTCCACCTCCATCCTCCATCGAGGAGCCTTCTCCCCACTCCACCTCCATCCTCCATCGAGGAGCCTTCTCCCCACTCCACCTCCATCCTCCATCGAGGAGCCTTCTCCCCACTCCACCTCCATCGAGGAGCCTTCCCCACCCTACCTCCTTTAAATGAGCCGCCCCCCCCCAATCAATGAGCCTTTCCTCTCCACCACCTCACTTTTTTGGCAATCTCAGCTCCAGTAGGTCTTCTATTAGATTGGACTACACAGGCCAGCCTCCATCGATGAGCCTTCTTTCCCCCCACCTCCATCGATGAGCCTTCCCCACTCTACCTCCATCGATGAGTCTTCCCCACCCTACCTCCTTAAATGAGCCACCACCTCCACTATACCGCCATCGATGAGACTTCCCCACCCTACCTCCTTAAATGAGCCACCTCCCCCTAATAAGCCCCCCTCCCCTCAATGAGCCTTTCCTCTCCACCGCCTCACTTTTTCTGCAATCTCAGCTCCAGTAGAGCTTCTATTGGATTGAACTACACAGGCCAGCCTTGCCCCACTCCCCCAACCTCTATCGATAAGCCTTCTCTCCCCACTTTACCTCTATCGATGAGTCTTCCCCACCCTACCTCCATCAATGAGACGCCTTCCCCCACCTCCATCGATGAGCCTTCTCCACTCTACCTCCATCAACGAGCCTTCCCAACCCTACCTCCACTGATGAGCCTTCCCCACCCTACCTCCACTGATGAGCCTTCCTCACCCTACCTCCACTGATGAGCCTTCCCCACCCTACCTCCATCGATGAGCATTCCCCATCCTACCTCCATCGATGAGCATTCCCCACCCTACCTCCTTAAATGAGCCACTTCCCCCTAATGAGCCTCTCCCCCCCCCCCCCATCAACGAGCCTTGGCCACCCATGAACCTGGCGCCAGTTGGCTGATTCTCCTTGGACCACTGCAGGCCAGGAACATCCCACAAGAGCTGCAGTGACCCAGCCGTCTAGACCAGGGGGCCTCCAAACTTTCTAAAGAGACTGTGGCCATTGGGAGTAGAAAAGGTCCTATAGTCAGTGGGGAAAACCAATGCCCCATTAGTGTCATTGGGCCCAATTGTTTGGGTCAGCAGGAAGAACTGTGCCTCATCATTGTCATTGGGCCCAATTATTTGTGTCATTGGGAGGAATTGTGTCCCCCTTTTACTGGTCGCAGTGGGGGAGAATTATACCATTGTTGGTATTGGTGGATAAAATAGTGCCCAAAGGGCTGCATCTGGCCCCTGGGCCACAGTTTGGAGACCACTGGTCTAGACATTACAATTTAGCCCTTTTCAAAGTTGCTCAAATCCTTACACTTGCTCATTTTTTTTCTGCTTTCGACACTACCATTGTAATGAGGTAATCAATGTTATTTCTGGTAGAAGCAAGTTTTAATGCAGCTTTACCAAAAGGCTTTTAAGGTAATGTTTAGCAGATAGCGATGGTGTTGGTTTGTTGAAGGTTACAAAGGATGAAAACGCTTCTCGTGTTTTGTGAACAAAAATCTTTATTGACACTTAAACCAGTGCAATGTGACATACAGGAAATGCATGACCCACTTCTCAATCCCCGACACCAGAATCACAATCATCTCTATCCATTCACACCCTTGAAACAGCAACCAAACGGCCGTTTTTTACACGGCGCTCCCACCCCCCAAAGTCGGAGTGGAGGATCAGCCCCTGGCCCCCGGAGAGCTCAGTGAGGCTTCAGCCTAGTATCAGTTTGGCATCAAGTACAGCCAGTGGTTCTATGGGGGTAAGAAGTGAGCGGCAGTGTCGCAATTGGCTCCGCCCATTGCTTTGGTTTTCTGAATTATTTTACAGAAAGAGCTGAACAGCAGCGGTAACACTTCACCGTTCTCCAATAACAGAGCCCCAATTTACTAACGTGTAATGCAAAACAAGAAGGCAACAGATCATTCAATGTACAACAATCAGCAGTATCAGTTCCTGGACGTTTGTGAAATCGTGGTTAAAACTCACCAGGTCAAAGCTAAAAAAAAAAATGCAAAAAAGGAATAGAAAAAAGTTAAAGTGGAACTCCAGCCAAAACATTTCCTGGTTTGAGTTAGAGGGGGGGGGGGGGGGGGGGGGGGGGGGGGGATGGGAACCTCTTGTTGGGTTTTTATTGCAGTGTATGTCCCCACTATGGAGAAGATCTCACTTCCTACCTAGAGACACTGGTCACCTGAGCCTTGTGGATGATGTTCTCAGCGATCCTAATTGCAGTGAAGAGTGCTGGTTGTGTGTAGCCTATAAAAATAGAATTCCCTAAGTCACCAGAGTGACCTGGGCCAACTACTAAAGAGACCCTGTCAAGTCTTAGACGCAAAAACAAACTCCCCATAATAGAAATATTTTACACCCCTCCAATGTCCCGTGTCTCCTACCTTAACATGTGTCACCAGGTGAATGGCTGTATTCTCCATCGTGGTTCCTTCCTCTGACCCCCATTGTCACGACAGGACTCAAGATGAAACCATGGTGCATGGCAGGGACATAGGAGGCCATCACTCATGGAACTGTTGAGAGGATTATATCATCTCTTCTAATACAGGGAATGGAGGGGAGGTAGGAGACCCTGGAGTATAATACCTCTTCTATTACAGGGAATGGAGGGGAGGTAGGAGACACAGGACACCAGAGAGAGGAGTATAATACCTCTTCTATTACAGAGAATGGAGGGGAGGTAGGAGACACAGGACACCGGAGAGGAGAGTATAATACCTCTTCTATTACAGGGAATGGAGGGGAGGTAGGAGACACAGGACACCAGAGAGAGGAGTATAATACCTCTTCTATTACAGGGAATGGAGGGGAGGTAGGAGACACGGGACACCGGAGAGGAGAGTATAATACCTCTTCTATTACAGGGAATGGAGGGGGGTAGGAGACACGGGACACCAGAGAGAGGAGTATAATACCTCTTCTATTACAGGGAATGGAGGGGAGAGTATAATACCTCTTCTATTACAGGGAATGAACAGACGTCAGGCAAGGCACCTCGGTGATAACACTAGTGAAGGAATCAATTGCACTAGGATATTGGCTGAGCGTATATAATGGCTGACATGGCGGTAATGACCATGGCTATACATAAGTAACCAATAAACAAAGCTCAAAACTGCAACCAACACAAAAAACAAACAAGAGACCCATCCTAATTGTATCTCTTCTGAAGCGATCCCAAATATAACTAAAATCTAAATAAAATCTACATATCCATGACGTTAGAAAAAAAGCCATGTGATTTCAAACAGAAAAATGAAAGAGAATGACAACTATGGCGTGTAAGAAGGTGAAGAGCATTCAGACTCGTTAATATCAGGCTAATTAAATATACAGTGCAAGGAGCGAAGAAGGGCTGGTGCAGTAACCCAGAGCAACCAATGCCAGCTCAAACCAATCAACTGGACTGGTTGCCTCAGGTGAACATGCCTTGATATATAAAGAATAATGGGCAATGTCCAGGAGCGGTTGGTTGCACAGGGATTACTGCACCCTGGTGTGCTCTGGACTACGGACCAATGTGCTTCTAGCTGGTACACAAAGCAGCTTAGGCCCCTATAGGAGGTATTCATTTTTGGCACATATTTGTAAAAATAACTTCTGTCAGCTCCTGCGAGAAGCACTGAATAGGCAGTTTGTGAAGTGAGCGAACCCGGCCCTGCGGACGGATCAATCTGTGTCTGAGGCCTCCTGGTTGGGCGGCCATGTTGTCTTCTGATGTGGCGGCGTCTGGCTCAGTACGTTGGTGGTTTGTAGCCATCGTCTGTCTCTGCACTCTGTGTGAAGGGCGGCCTCTGGTAGTTGTCGCTGACTGCGTCAGGGTAGCTGGAGTATGGCGCGGCGGTGTCCAGGGTCGGGTCCACGTAGCTCGTGTTAAAATCGTCCACTCCTATCTTGTATCTCTTGTAGGCCAAGAGAGCCAGAGGAACCTGTGGATACCAATAGGGTTAGAAATAGTAGAGCCCGGTGCCAGGGTTAGCTATGCTAGAGGCCAGTGCCAGGGTTAGCTATGCTAGAGGCCAGTGCCAGGGTTAGCTATGCTAGAGGCCAGTGCCAGGGTTAGCTATGCTAGAGGCCAGTGCCAGGGTTAGCTATGCTAGAGGCCAGTGCCAGGGTTAGCTATGCTAGAGGCCAGTGCCAGGGTTAGCTATGCTAGAGGCCAGTGCCAGGGTTAGCTATGCTAGAGGCCAGTGCCAGGGTTAGCTATGCTAGAGGCCAGTGCCAGGGTTAGCTATGCTAGAGGCCAGTGCCAGGGTTAGCTATGCTAGAGGCCAGTGCCAGGGTTAGCTATGCTAGAGGCCAGTGCCAGGGTTAGCTATGCTAGAGGCCAGTGCCAGGGTTAGCTATGCTAGAGGCCAGTGCCAGGGTTAGCTATGCTAGAGGCCAGTGCCAGGGTTAGCTATGCTAGAGGCCAGTGCCAGGGTTAGCTATACTAGAGGCCAGTGCCAGGGTTAGCTCTACTAGAGGCCAATGCCAGGGTTAGCTCTTCTAGAGGCCAATGCCAGGGTTAGCTCTACTAGAGGCCAGTGCCAGGGTTAGCTATACTAGAGGCCAGAGCCAGGTTTAGGTATAGTAGAGCCCTTGCCAGCCAAATGTTCTGTTTGTTTTCTCCAGCTGTTAAATAGAGCAGGGAAGGTTTGGAACCTCTGTTGGGTTTTTAATGTCCATGTCCCCATTGGGGAAGTGTATATATACATATACACATATACAGTGTGTGTTTTTTAATAACTAAAGACCGATAATAATCAAACATGTATACTGTATAACAATATTAAAGCCTATATATTTACATATTATATAAATATCTAGACACTTGTATTATTAATAGCAATATTGTTATTAGTATTATTATTGCTATTGTTTTATAAATATATAGACATTATTATTGCTATTATAGAAAGAGACATTAGTATTATCATTATTATGTAAAATATATAGGACTTTTTTTTTTCCCTCCAATAATTTACTAATTTTTAAACATTTCTCTTACAATACCAACAATCGTACAATCGTACAAACCAATCTCTTAGTTACAATTAAAAGGTCAATATAATTGTAAGCTTTCTAGAAATGATTTATCCAAATACCAATCACTCCAAGACTCGGTTCACACAGGGGCGACCTGTCAGGTGACTTAGCCGCCTGACAAGTTGCGCTCCATTCTGTACAATGGAACCCTTCTGATAAGAGCGACTCAAGTAAAAAAAAAAAAAAAAAAAAAAGGTTCCTGTACTACTTTGAGGCGACTTCAGAGCAGCTTGCATCGATTTCTATACAGAAGTCATTTTGCAAGGCGCACTGAAGTCGCACTGTACGGGGCGGCTTCAGAGTTGGGCAACTTTGAAGCCGCCCCTGTGTGAACCGGCACTTATACAGGCGATACTCGAAAAATTAGAATATTGTGCAAAAGTTAAATTTATTTCACCAATGCAACTTAAAAGGTGAAACTAATATATGAGATGGACTCATTACATGCAAAGCAAGATAGTTCAAGCCGTGATTTGTCATAATTGTGATGATTATGGCTTACAGCTCATGAAAACCCCAAATCCACAGTCTCAGAAAATTAGAATATTACATGCAATCAATAAAACAAGGATTGTACATAGAACAATATCGGACCTCTGAAAAGTATAAGCATGCATATGTACTCAGTACTTGGTTTGGGCACCTTTTGCAGCAATTACTCCCTCAATGCGGCGTGGCACGGAAGCTATCAGCCTGTGGCACAGCTGAGGTGTTACGGAAGACCAGGAGGCTTCAATAGCGGCCTTCAGCTCTTCTGCATTGTTCTGTCTCATGTCTCTCATCTTTCTCTTGGCAATGCCCCATAGATTCTCTATGGGGTTCAGGTCAGGCGAGTTTGCTGGCCAATCAAGCACAGTTACCCCACGGTCATTGAGCCAGGTTTTGGTGTTTTTGGGCAGTGTGGGCAGGTGCCAAGTCCTGCTGGAAAACGAAGTCATCATCCCCATAGAGCTCGTCTGAGGAAGGAAGCATGAGGTGCTCCAAAATCTCCTGGTAGACGGCTGCGTTGACCCTGGACTTAATGAAGCACAGTGGACCAACACCAGCAGATGACACTGCTCTCCAAATCAACACAGACTGTGGAAACTTCACACTGGACTTCAAGCATCTTGCAGTGTGTGCCTCTCCATTCTTCCTCCATTACTCTGGGTCCTTGGTTTCCAAATAAGCAAAATTCGCTCTCATAAGAAAAAAAAGAGGACTTTGGACCATTGAGCAACAGACCAGGTCTGTTTTTCTTTAGCCGGGGTGAGACGCTTCTGACGTTGTTTGTTGTTCAGGAGTGGCTTGACAAAAGGAATACGACAGTTGAAGCCCATGTCCGGGATCCGTCTCTGTGTGGTGGCTTCTTGATGCCTCCAGCCTCAGTCCACTCCTTGTGAAAGTCCCCAACACTTTTGGATGGCCTTTTCCTGACAATCTTCTCCAGGCTGCCGTCATCCCTGCTGCTTGTGCACCTTTTTCTTCCACACTTTTCCCTTCCACATAACTTTCTATTAATGTGCTTTGATGCAGCACTTTGGGAACATCCAACTTCTTTTGCAATTACCTTTTTGAGGCTTTCCCTCCTTAAGGAGGGCGTCAATGATGGTTTTCTGCACAACTATCAGGTCAGCAGGTCTTTCCCGTGATTGTGATTCCTACTGAACCCGACTGAGAGACCATTTAAAGGCTCAGGAACCCTTTGCAGGTGTTATGGCTTAATTATCTGATTAGAGTGGGGCACTTTGAGCCTAGAACAGTGATGGTGAACCTTGGCACCCCAGATGTTTTTGAACTACATTTCCCATGATGCTCATGCACTCTGCAGTGTAGGTGAGCATCATGGGAAATGTAGTTCCAAAACATCTGGGGTGCCAAGGTTCACCATCACTGGCCTAGAATATTCCACCTTTTTCACAATATTCTAATTTTCGGAGATTGTGGATTTGGGGTTTTCATGAGCTGTGAGCCATAATCATCGAAATTATGACAAATCACAGCTTGAACTATCTTGCTTTGCATGTAATGAGTCCATCTCATATATTAGTTTCACCTTTTAAAGCGGGATTCCGTCCAAAATAAAAAACAAATTTTAAAGTCAGCAGCTACTAACACTGTAGCTGCTGACTTTAAATAAGTACTTACCTGTCCTGGGTGCCCGCGATGTCGGCCGCCCGAGGCCGACCCGTCCCTTGGCTCTCGGGTCCCGGCACCGCCATCCTAAGTAAGGGAAAGCCTTGCGGCTTCACTGCCAGTTTCCTGCGGCGCAGCGCTCTGTGAACGGCCCCCGTGGTGTTCTGGGAACACACACAGTTCCCAGAAGACAACGGGGCCGAGGAGAAGAACACGCCGCGGAAGAGGAAGAGGCAGATTAGGAAGACTGCCTAGCAACAAGGGTTTAGGCAAGTTTAAACATTTTTTATTTTTCAAATGTTTTTTTTTTTAGTTTTTTTTAGGATTTTTGGTGATTTTTTTTTTTTTTTCAGGGTGGCCCTCCACTTTAAGTTGCATTCGTGAAATAAATTAACTTTTGCACAATATTCTAATTTTTCGTGTATCACCTGTACGTAACCAAAAAGAAAGCCCAAGTTAAAATTTACTAAAACGCCAAAACAAAAACACACACTCAGTGCCTTGCCTTCTAAATCCCATATGCATTTCAAATATATAGGCTTTAGTATTATTATTATTATTATTATTATTATTATATACATATATAGACATTAGTATAATCATCATTGTTTTTATATAACAATATCGATATTATGTCTATATATGTATATTATTCCAGTTACTAATATAGCGCTGTCAATTTATGCAAAAGTATTGGGACGCCTGCCTTTGCACCCACATGAACTTTAATGGCCTCCCAGTCTAAGAGCCCCTTTCATACTTGTGTGACTTGGGACCGCAAAGTCGCATGACAAGTCGTACTCCATGATTTCCAATGAGTACAGTTTATATCTGTGCGACTTCAAGTCGTAGCAACTTCAAAAAGTAGTTCCTGCACTACTTTGGTCTGACTTTGATGCAACTTGAGGTCCATAGACCTCAGGATTACACAGGCATTGATTCAAGTCCCTGGCAAAGTCATGTCAAAGTCACGCGACTTTCAGGTCGTACAAGTGTGAAAGGGGCCTTAGTCCGTAGGGTTCAATATTGAGTTGGCCCCGCCCTTTGCAGCTATAACAGCTTCAACTCTTCTGGGAAGTCCGTCCACAAGGTTTAGGAGTGTGTCTATGACAGGGGTCTCAACTGGCAGCCCTCCAGCTGTTGTGAAACTACAAGTCCCATGAGGCATTACAAGCCTGACTCCCAAAGGCAGAGGCATGATGGGACTTGTAGTTTCGCAACAGCTGGAGGGCCGCCAGTTTAAGACCCTTGGTCTATGGGAATGTTTGACCGTTCTTCCAGAAGAGCATTTGTGAGGTCAGGCACTGATGTTGGACGAGAAGGCCTGGCTCGTAGTCTCCACTCTAATTCATCCCAAAGGTGTTCTATCGGGCTGAGGTCAGGACTCTGTGCAGGCCAGTCAAGTTCCTCCACCCCAAACTCACTCGTCCTCATCTTTATGGACCTTGCTTTGTGCACTGGTGGGCAGTCATGTTGGAACAGGAAGGGACCATTTCCAAACTGTTCCCACAAAGTTGGGAGCATGAAATCGTCCAAAATGTCTTGGTATGCTGACGCCTTAAGAGTTCCCTTCACTGGAACTAAGGGGCCAAGCCCAACCCCTGAAAAACAACCCCACACCATAATCCCCCCCTCCCCACCAAATGATTTTGACCGGTGCACAAAGCAAGGTCCATCAGGACATGGATGAGCGAGTTTGGGGTGGAGGAACTTGACTGGCCTGCACAGAGTCCTGACCTCAACCCGATACGAACACCTTTGGGATGAATTAGAGCGAAGACTGCGAGCCAGGCCTTCTCATCCAACATCAGTGCCTGACCTCACAAATGTGCTTCTGGAAGAATGGTCAAACATCCCCATAGACACACTCCTAAACCTTGTGGACCCAATACGTTTTGACAATATTGTGTATATTTAGTTTTAGGGAGTATCTTTGGAGAGAGGTTTAAAGAAGAGATATCAGGCCGGGTGTAGGAAGGTCTTTATGGTCATCTAGATCAGTGTTTCTCAACTCCAGTCCTCAAGGCGCCCCAACAGGTCATGTTTTCAGGCTCCCCATTATTTTGCACAGGTGATTTGATCAGTTTCACAGCCTTGGCAATTACCACAGCCGTTTCATCTGAGGGAAATCCTGAAAACATGACCTGTTGGGGCACCTTGAGGACTGGAGTTGAGAAACATTGATCTATCAGGGGGTCTCAAACTGGCGGCCCCCCAGCTGTTGCGAAAACTACCCAAAAGTCCCATCATGCCTCTGCCTGAGGGAGTCATGCTTGTAACTATCAGCCTTGCAATGCCTCATGGGACTTGTAGTTTTACAACAGCTGGAGGGCCGCCAGTTTTGAGTCCCCCTGCTCTAGATTCAGTTGAAGGAAGATGGAGGTATAAATAAGGAGGAGACATAAAGGCAGGCGTCCCAATACTTTTGGTAATATAGTGTTTGTTTTATACATTCACATCAGTCCCTGCCCTCGAGGAGCTTACAATCCAAGATCTCTAACTCACATTCATACAGACACATACTAGATAACCTGCTAGCATGTCTTTGTCTATATTTACATAATAATAATAATAATAATAATAATAATAATAATACAAATAATAATATCTATATATTTACAGAATAATAATAATATATTTAAATAATAATAATAATAATGTCTATATATTTTCATAATAATAATAATAATAATACTAATGTCTATATAATTAAATAATAATAATGTCTATATATTTACATAATAATAATACTAAAAATAATAATAATAATAATAATAATAATAATAATAATAATAATAATAATGTCTATATATTTACATAATAATAATACTAATGCTAATGTCTATATATTTACATAATAATAATAATAATAATAATAATAATACTAATGTTATATAGATATTATTTTATTATTATTTTGATATAAATATATAAATATTATTATTAGATATATTAGTATTTTTATACAATAATAATAATAATAATAATAATAATATTATTATCTATATATTTATCGGAGTAGGTCACTGTTGGTCTGGCTACATCTCACCCAACGTTTGGATTTGGTGTTCAACTTACCCAGGACAGGATGGAGAAGAAGTTGAAGGCAATGGTCGCTCGAGCGTTGTCTTGGCCAGTTACAATCTTTGATGTATCCGTCAAAGACCACTGATTGGCCAGGAAGCAGAAGCCCACAAACCACAGGAAGCTCCACAGGCCTAGTCATGGGACAAAAAGGAGAGGACTCTGGTCAGATCTGAACATATTAAAGCCAAAGACAGCCAGTCAATCAGCATTTTAAAACCACTTGACACCCAGGCCAATTCTGATATTTCTCTCTTACATGTAAAAATCATAATTTTTCTGCTAAAAAATTACTCAGAACATAATAAAAAAAAAAAAATATATATTTAAAAAAAAAAAAAAAATATATATATATATATATATATATATATATATATATATATATATATATATATATATATATATATATATATATATATATATATATTTTTTTTTTTTACATTTTTTATTATTATGTTCTGAGTAATTTTTTAGCAGAAAAATTATGATTTTTACATGTAATAGATATATATATATATATATATCTATATCTATCAGAGACCCCTAAGGAATAAAATGGTGGTCGTTGCAACTTTTTATGTTGAACAGTATTTGCGGAGCAATTTTTCAAATCTTTTTTTTTTTTTTTTTCCTAAAAAAAATGTAAGAAAAACATTTCATGAATTAAAAAAAAAAAAAAAAAAAAAAAAGATTTTTTTTAACAGAGACCATAGAGAATAAAATGGCACTCATTGCAATACTTTATGTCACACTGTATTTGCGCAGCGGTCTTACAAATGCAATTTTTTGGGAAAAAATACAATTAAAAAAAAAAAAAAAAAACAACAAAACCGTAAAGTTAGCCGGATTGTATTTTTTTGCATAATGTGAAAGACGATGCTATGCAGAGCAAATAGACACCCAACATGTCATGCTTAAAAAATTGCGCACGTTTGTGGAATGGCGCCAAACTTCGGTACCTAAAAATCTCCATAGGCGACGCCCATTTAGAGTTCAAGAGGAGGTCTAGTGCTAGATTTATCGATTTCGCTCTAAAGATCGCGGTGATACCTCACATGTGTGCTTTTAACGTGGTTTACATATGCGGCCGCGATGTACGTATGCGTTCGCTTCTGTAAGCGAGAACGCGGGGATGGGGCGCTTTAAAAAAAAATAAAAAAATTTTTTTTTGTTTTTCTTTTTACTTTAAAATTTTTAGATTTTGACAGTTACATTTTTTTTTTTGATCACTTTTATTTCTATTAGAAGGAATGTAAACATCCTCGGAATAGGGCATGACAGGTCCTCTTTACAGAGACATGTGGGGGTTCTATAAGACCCCACATCTCTCCTCTAGGCTGGAAATCCAAAAACCGTCTCGGCTTCCCACCTGAAACAACGGCGGTGTATACAAATTCCGAGGCCGGACGTGACGTCATAACGTCGCGCCCGGCCTCTAAAAGGTCATAGAGATGACCGGAGACCACCTGGTCCTTGGTCAGCTCTATGGTAAACGGCCGCCGCCGGCTGATTGATTCTCCGGCTCGCCGATCGCAAAGAAGATGTGACCCCATCACTAAAACGCTAACTTTTACTTCCAAAAGTCATTTTCAATCTTTTTAAATGTTCACCTTTAATTAATTGCCGACCGCCTAGTGGGAGAATGCGTCATTGACTTTGACGGTAAATACCGGGGTAATAGCTGCAGCTAGATGCCACAACCTCGGTATTTTCTCTTCTCTTAGGCGGCGGTCTTTCAGATAAAAGTAGTCCGCCGCGGGATCACTTTCAGAAGCGGCGAGAGAGGTGCCCCCCCCAATACGTTACCGAGCGCTGATCCTGGGAACCATCCGGCGCCGGCATAGAGACAGGCGAGATGGCAAGATGGCCACCGCTCATCTCTATGCCCTTGGAGGACCGGAGCGACGTCATGAAGTCACTTGCGGTTTTTGGGCCATGCAAACATGTTTTTGTTTTTTTAAAGCAGAAGATAAAAAAGAAAAAACAAACCTTTCCAATCACTTTAAATGGAAAAGAAATGATACTTTAGTATCAATTTAAAAGCAAAAAAAAAAAAAAAAAAAAAAGTATCTTTTGCTTTTAAAATTGATACTAAAGTATTGTTTCTTTTCCATTTAAAGTGATTGTAAAGGTTCATTTTTTTTTTTTTTTTGAAATAACAAACAGGTCGTACTTACCTCCTCTGTGCAGTGGCCCAGATCCTCCTCTTCTGGGGTCCCCCAGCGGCGCTCCTGACTCCTCCTCTTCATTGGGTGCCCCCCCCCCCCATATGGAGAGCCGCATTCCATGGGGGGCACCTGTGCGGGCGCGCTCCTGAGTCCAGCTGATGCGTCCATTGACACAGACAGCAGGACTCAGCCCCGCCCCTACCGTGTCACTGGATTTGATTGACAGCAAAAGGAGCCAATGGCTGCCTGACAATCTATCCAATGAGGACCCGAGACAGCGGCTGAAGCTGCTGGGTTCATCCTCGTTGCTGGAACGATCGGGTTCAGGTAAGTTAAAGGGGGGCTCTGGGGGGGCAGCTGCAGCACAGAAGGTTTTTCACCTTAATGCATAGAATGTTTGTAAAGGTGAAAAACCACGAGGGTTTAACAAACATCTTATACTCGCCTCCTCTGTGTAATGGTTTTGCACAGAGCAGCTCCAATCCTCCTCTTTTCATATTTATTAATAAATCCTTCACTTTATAGTCCATATAAAAAGATTATAGCGATGTGATCTTCTCTTTTATACCCAGTTGTGACGCTACTTGTATATCAAGTCAAAATGTATTTAAAAATTTTGCTCATCTTGGAAAACTCTCTCAAACCAAGATTTTACTGTAAGCTTCAGTACATATTGGAGCGATGTGGAGAATATAAGGTCCAGCACAGTTTATATATAGTGGAGCGATGTGGAGAATATAAGGTCCAGCACAGTGTATATAGTGGAGCGGTGTGGATAATATAAGGTCCAGCACAGTGTATATAGTGGAGCGGTGTGGAGAATATAAAGTCCAGCACAGTATATATAGTGGAGCGGTGTGGAGAATACAAGGTCCAGCACAGTGTAGTGTATATAGTGGAGCGGTATGGAGAATACAAGGTCCAGCACAGTGTATATAGTGGAGCGGTATGGAGAATACAAGGTCCAGCACAGTGTATATAGTGGAGCGGTATGGAGAATACAAGGTCCAGCACAGTGTATATAGTGGAGCGGTGTGGAGAATATAAGGTCCAGCACAGTGTATATAGTGGAGCAGTGTGGAGAATATAAGGTCCAGCACAGTGTATATAGTGGAGCAGTGTGGAGAATATAAGGTCCAGCACAGTGTATATAGTAGAGCAGTGTGGAGAATATAAGGTCCAGCACAGTTTATATATAGTGGAGCGGTGTGGAGAATATAAGGTCCAGCACAGTGTATATAGTGGAGCAGTGTGGAGAATATAAGGTCCAGCACAGTGTATATAGTGGAGCGGTGTGGAGAATACAAGGTCCAGCACAGTGTATATAGTGGAGCGGTGTGGAGAATATAAGGTCCAGCACAGTGTATATAGTGGAGCGGTGTGGAGAATATAAGGTCCAGCACAGTGTATATAGTGGAGCGGTGTGGAGAATACAAGGTCCAGCACAGTGTATATAGTGGAGCGGTGTGGAGAATACAAGGTCCAGCACAGTGTATATATAGTGGAGCGGTGTGGAGAATACAAGGTCCAGCACAGTGTATATAGTGGAGCGGTGTGGAGAATACAAGGTCCAGCACAGTGTATATAGTGGAGCGGTGTGGAGAATACAAGGTCCAGCACAGTGTATATAGTGGAGCGGTGTGGAGAATATAAGGTCCAGCACAGTGTATATAGTGGAGCGGTGTGGAGAATACAACGTCCAGCACAGTGTATATAGTGGAGCAGTGTGGAGAATATAAGGTCCAGCACAGTTTATATATAGTGGAGCGGTGTGGAGAATATAAGGTCCAGCACAGTGTATATAGTGGAGCAGTGTGGAGAATATAAGGTCCAGCACAGTTTATATATAGTGGAGCAGTGTGGAGAATACAAGGTCCAGCACAGTGTATATAGTGGAGCGGTGTGGAGAATACAAGGTCCAGCACAGTGTATATAGTGGAGCGGTGTGGAGAATACAAGATCCAGCACAGTGTATATATAGTGGAGCGGTGTGGAGAATACAAGGTCCAGCACAGTGTATATAGTGGAGCCGTGTGGAGAATACAAGGTCCAGCACAGTGTATATAGTGGAGCGGTGTGGAGAATACAAGGTCCAGCACAGTGTATATAGTGGAGCGGTGTGGAGAATACAAGGTCCAGCACAGTGTATATATAGTGGAGCGGTGTGGAGAATACAAGGTCCAGCACAGTGTATATAGTGGAGCGGTGTGGAGAATACAAGATCCAGCACAGTGTATATATAGTGGAGCGGTGTGGAGAATACAAGGTCCAGCACAGTGTATATAGTGGAGCAGTGTGGAGAATACAAGGTCCAGCACAGTGTATATAGTGGAGCGGTGTGGAGAATACAAGGTCCAGCACAGTGTATATTGCAGTGTGGAGGATAAAAACTGTAGCACAATGTGTAGGATGCAATTACTGTCCAATGAGCAGACAGATGACAAAGAAAGCCGGTGTCACCCGGGCTAGGCATAGTGTGCACCACCGGCCATTCTATTCAGCATGAATGATGAGTGAGAGTGTCAGATCTAGCAGAGCAGACAGGTCCACACACCATACAATCTACAGCAGAAGTCGGCTGGGAGATCGGCACATTCACAGACATCTATGATAATCAATAAGGAGACATTTCCTGTAACTTACTTGAAAAGCCCAAGTCAGACAGCACAATGTATTTCCGGGTCTGGATGTTGCTGAGTGTCGGGAAGTAAGCGTCCAATCCCAGGAAGGTCACCGCCCCGAAAAAGGCGATCACCCCGATCCCGATTCCGTAGTGACAGGCGTCATTGTTGTGATTGAAGATACAGTAGAGTTCCGTAGATCCGACGGAATTGACATATCCGTCCGTCAGGATACAGCTGAAGACGATCAGCGCGAAGAACTGCAAAGGAGAAAACAAAAAAAAAAAAAAAACGTTTAACCTGCAGAAAACCGTCCAATCACGGCACACATGACATTTTTCTTGCACTAAAGCCACCGATAATGGCTGACAATAAATTCATATTTATTTAAATTCATGATATTAAATTAAAAAGTCAAATATAATGCACACATTTATATACACACACACACACAGTATCTCACAAAAGTTAGTAC